>NW_005842971.1:0-35060 GCF_000455745.1 Alligator sinensis | reverse complement strand
GAAAGAGTTATCTTTCATTTTTTTTCCCCAATATTAAAAAGATATATGCACTCACTGAGGATGTGGTAGATCCAGGGCTAAATCTTTCCTCTGTATGAAGTAACTCAATTCTCCATCTCCCTGGAGAATGTTCTTATTATCAGGTTACAGCTTACTTCAAAAAAGTCTCCTAGTCTCTCCTGTTGATGCTGTTCTACTTTGCTCAAAATAGTTAAGCACTTATTTGGCCAGAGAGAGATAGAGAGAAAGAGAGAAGGAGAGAGAGAAAGAATGACTCTACGCCTGGAGCTCAGGACAACCACTTAGGTGAGACCCTCTAGGTTGCCATTCTAGTATCAATGAGTGCTAAAGCAAGCAACACCACAAAAGACACTGAGAATAATCCACTCCAGATGCCATACAGCATGGTAGTTAAGGCACTGCCTTTGGAGGTGCAGGTTAAGTCCCACAGACAAAGAATTTTAAATCCTAGTCTCTCGTATCCTAGTTGCAAGCGCTAACCACTGGGGAGTAAAAAGAGCATGCTAGCATTTGGGCCGTTAAGTATTCAGCTTAGGAATGGTACCCTAAAAGTCACTCGTTTTCCGTTCCTACTTTGCTTTTGTTAAAAATGTCCACAATGGAAACGGAACATTTTATTTGCCCCACAAAATTATTTTTCTTTTATTTATTTTTGGTCCGGGGAAAAAATAATAATAATAATAATTGATGTTCAGAAGCTAAGCTGAAAAAATCAGTTATTTGCACAGTCCTACACAGTAAGGCTTGCACTGCCATTTCTCAGAGCCCAAGGCAGGTATGCTGAGTACCAAGAAGGTTGATTATAACCTTTATGCTGCCTACCAGCCAAAATGTAAGCAAATTTGTGCTTCCCTTTTGCAGTCAACCACTGCTGTAATTTATGCATCTCAGTGAAAATGTGGTTCTTCTTTCATTACACTCAATTATTCTACCATCACACACACAGAAACTCATTTTGACAGGTGTCTTATTTATGAAGAAATG
Source organism: Alligator sinensis (assembly GCF_000455745.1). Taxonomy (NCBI): domain Eukaryota; kingdom Metazoa; phylum Chordata; order Crocodylia; family Alligatoridae; genus Alligator; species Alligator sinensis. The sequence continues at coordinate 34,055 of NW_005842971.1, read as the reverse complement.
TATAGCCACAAAGGAAAAGAATTCATCTTCTTCATTTTCTCATCACTATTTTGTTGAAGAAGAAAACTCTTGAGTAAACTTTGTTGGTTTTTCATTAAATTGTAATTAAACAAAAAGCCTGAAGAGTTCAAATAAAGTAAAACCTCTGTGCAGTTTGCACTCAGTACGCACAGTGTAACAAGAGGCAGACCCAGCACTGACTCGTGGAAGGTGATGAGTTCACCTGCCTGTCACTGATGTCAATGGGAGATCAATGACCTCAACCCCTTGCTCTGCAGTGCCCAAGATTGCGGCTTTCCATATTCCACCCAAATGGCTTGTTTTCCCAAAAGTTCTCTGAAGCTTATTATTTTTTCTCTTGCACCTAGACCACTTTTGAATGGATCTAGGCTACAGTCCACACCAGCAGAAAATGTAGTCCAACAAGAAGCCAGGTGATATTTAGTGTTTTCCTTGGAACCTTGGTCAATCCCTGAATTCAAGGTGAAATATTGATGCTTGGGGTGATAAACCAGCCATAGGAGTGGTCTCTTGGGAAGTGAAGGTCTCTTGGGAAGTGAAGCCTCTCAGCTTCAAGGTTAGATTTAGGCAGAACATACTGTAGCTGTCAAGACTTGGAAGAAGGTTGGCATCTGAGAGAGCTGGTCACAGTCATCTGAGTCTGGAAATGAATGATGGTTTTCCTCACCAGTGCTGCTAAGTACAGACGTTCAAAAAGCCTGTGGCAGAATCAATCCAATCTACATGGGTTTCTCTAAGCTATGTAGATTGGATCAGGAGCAAATGGAACTCACATTCACTTTTCAGTGTGGGGGGGCATGCATATGTCTGCACTGGCCGAGGACAGAAGGGGTGGGGGGGCACTCCTGCATGCCTCCCAGCACGCTGGAGATTCCCGAGGGCAGCTGATTGAAGGTGAGCAGGGATCATCCCTGATTGGCTGTCAGGCATGTGCCCTCAACTCCCTGCTGTCACCGCGGACCCTCGCCTGCCCAGCCCTAGGCTTCCAGATTGGGTTGCCATGGCACACCTGGCAGCCTGACTGGTGCCAGTGGCAGGGCGGAGCAGGGGAAGGGGTATGGCAGCAGCAGACACAGCGCGATTCCTGAAATTGTGGCAGACCATTTGCTGGAGCTCAGGGCTGGGAAATCATAGCTACCATGGTCTCCCAGCTTCAGGGGTGCATGAAACCCCTGGGGCCAGGAGACTGTAGTAGCTGTGATCTCCCATCCCCTGGTGTTCCACACATCCTGGGGCTAGGAAATTTCATCCATGCCTGCAGCTGCTGGGACTCAGCTGGGTCCTGGCACTGGGAGACATACTGTTGGGACCCAGCGCCCACAGCTGTGGGACTCTGGGTTCTGGCAGCTGCAGGGTGCTGCTTGGACAGAGAGCTGGCAGCTACTGGGGCTGAGAGTCCCCTTAGCTGGGAGACACAGCTTCTGCAAACTCCCAGCCTTGGGCATGCATGAAACCCCCAGGGCAGGAGATTGCAGCTACTGTAGTCTCCCAGCCCCAGGAGTTTCACACAGCCCTAAGGCTGGGAGACTGTGGCAGCTGGAACCTCCCAGTCCTCAGAGATCCAGTGACTGGCCCAACATGATTGCAGGAATCATGCCAGGCACCTGCTGCTAGGGACTTACCATTCCCTGGATCTCTGAGTGAGCAGCATGCCCGTTCCCTGCCTAGGGACATTATATATAGAAAATTCCTAAGCTACACATGCTACCTCCCCTCCCCTTGTCCTCCGCCACCTGCAGCTGAAAGCTCGGATCAGCCGAGCAAGGCCAAGGCTAGTCAGCTTCCCCGTGAGGGGGTCTCAAAGGCTGCTGGGGGACTGCAACCAAATGTGAACCAGGAGGAGATCTGCTACTGAAGTTTGATAGACCAGTCTAACCTAGATCAAGCAAGTCTGATACTACATAGATCCAGGTCTACCTTAGACCAAGATTCACCATTTTTAAAGTAGTTCATGTGCCCCAAATTTCTGTTCTGTTATGGGTATAGACAAGTTATCAACCACCTAAACCAGAAACCGTGTAATGTCTGCACCTGGCCTGGAAGTCCAGGAGCTGTGGTGGTGTAATAGGATCCTGAGAAGATGAATTACTTTGATGATAGCTGAACAGACATATTCCCTTGACAGGTAAACATGAATCTATGGCCAGCTCTTTGGAGCTGTTCCCTATTCCTACCAGAATCACTTCTTTGTTAGTGTATTTCATCTATGTCCGTATTTCATCTATGTCCGTATCTCTACCGTCTCTGAAAGAAAGAATGATAGAATCATAGAAAATTAGGGTTGGAAGGGACCATCTAGTCCAAGCCCCTGCTCAAACAAGGACCATCCCCACCTACATCATCCCAGCCAAGGCTTGTTCTATCCAGATCTTAAAAACCTCCAAGGATGGAGATTCTACCACCTCTCTGGGGAACCTATTTTGGTGCTTTATCACCATCCTAGAGAATTTTTTTTTCTAATATCTAACCTAAACTCCCCTTGCTGCAACTGGGGACCATTGCTCCTTCTTCTGTCATCTGCCACCACTAAGAACAGTCCAGCTCCATCCTCTTTGTAACCCCCCTTCAGGTAGTTGAAGGCTGTCATTTGTTTCATAGTTTCATATTTGGTAGGATTGGAAGGGACCTAAGCAGAGCATCTAGTCTGACCCCCTGCCATGGGCAGGATAGGATGCTGGGGTCAAATGACCCCAGCTAGGTGACTGTGTAGCCTCCTTTTGAAGACCCCCAGGGTAGGGGCAAGCACCACTTCCCTTGGAAGTTGGTTCCAGCTCCTAGCTGCCCTGACAGTGAAGTAGTGCCTCCTGATGTCTAGCCTGAATCTATTCTCAGTCAACTTATGGCCGTTGTTCCTTGTTACCCCCAGTAGTGCTCGGGGGAACAGGGACTCTCCCTTTACCTGCTGGTCCCCCTTGGCAAGTTTATAGGTGGCCGCCTGATCCCCTCTCAGCCTTCTCTTGTGGAGGCTGAACAGGTTCAGGTCCCAGAGCCTCTCCTCTTAGGGCCTGCCCTGCTGCCCCCTAATCATGCAAGTGGCCCTCCTCTGGACCCTCTCGATGCTGTCCAAATCACTCCTGAAGTGTGGTGCCCAGAACTGGATGCAGTACTCCAACTGCGGCCTGACCAATGTCACATAGAGGGGGAGGATCACCTCCTTGGGCCTGCTCATGATGCATCTATGGATGCATGACAAGGTGTGGTTAGCCTTCCTGACTGTGTCCCCACATTGGTGGCCCATGTTCATTTTGGAATCAATAATAACTCCAAGATCCTTTTCTGCCTCTGTGCTGATGAGAAGGGAGTTCCCCAGCCTGTAGGTATGCTGCTGGTTCTTCCTCCCCAGGTGCAACACCTTGCACTTGTCCGTATTGAAACCCATCCTATTCTCATCCGCCCACCTCTGTAACCTTTCGAGATCTAGTTGTAGCTTGTCCCTCTCTTCTAGCGTGCTCACTTCTCCCCACATCTTAGTCTCATCTGTGAATTTGAAGAAGGTGCTTTTCACCCCCTCATCCAAATCGCCGATGAAGATGTTGAACAGTACAGGCCCGAGGACCAAGCCCTGGGGAACCCCACTGCCCACATCCCTCCAGCTCAAAAATGACCTGTCCAGCAGCACTCTCTGGGTGCATCCCTCCAGCCAATTGGCTACCCATCTGACTGTGTAGGCGTTGACACCACAGACGCCTAATTTTTTGATGAGGATGGGGTGAGAGACAGTGTTGAAGGCCTTCCTAAAGTCTAGGAAGACTATGCCCACCATGACACCTGCCTCCAAGGCTTTTTGTGACCTGGTCATAGAAGGCCACCAGGTTGGTCTGACAGGACCTGCCTCTAATGAACTCGTGTTGATTGTCCCTAAGCATAATCTCCCCTGCTGGTCCCTCACAGATGTGCTCCTGGATAATTTTCTCAAAGAGCTTCCCCAGGACCAAGGTAAGACTAATGGGCCTGTAGTTTCCTGGGTCCTCCTTCCTCCCTTTTTTGAAAATGGGGACCACATTGGTCCTTTTCCAGTTGTCAGGCACCTCACCAGAGCACCATGAGTGCTCGTAAAGCTGTGCCATTAAATCTCAGTCTTTTCTTCCGAAGACTAAAAAAGTCCAGTTACCTCAGCCATTCCTCGTAAGTCATGTGCCCCAGCCCCCTAAACATTTTTGTTGCCCTTCGCTGGTCTCTCTCCAATTTGTCACATTCTTTGTGTAGTGGGGGGCCAGGGCTGGGGCTGGGATTGCAGGGTGCTGGCAGCGTGGGGCCAGGGGCATCAATTACTACCATCGGAGCCTGATGATCCACCCACTCTTCTATCCACCTTACAGGTCATTCATCCAATCCATACTTCCTTAACTTGCTTGCAAGAACGTTATGGGAGACTGTATCAAAAGCCTTGCTAAAGTCAAGGTATATCATGTTCACTGCTCTTCCTGCATCCATACAGCCAGTCTTCTCACTATAAAAGTCAGTCAGGTTTGTCAGGCATGACTTGCCCCTGGTGAATCTATGCTGACTGCTCCTAATCACCTTCTCCTCCAAGTACTTAGAAATGGATTCCTTGAGAACCTGCTCCATGATTGTTCCTGGGACTGAGGTGAGACTGACCAGTCTGTAGCTCCCTGGATCCTCCTTTTTTCTTTCTTAAAGATGGGCACTATATTTGCCTTTATCCAATCTTCTAGAACCTCTTCCAATCACCTCGAGTTTTCAAAGTAATGGCCAATGGCTCTGCAATCTCATCAGATAACTCCTTCAGCACCCTCGGGTGCATCCTGTCTGGCCCTATGGACATACCCAGCTTTTCTAAACAGCCCCTAACCTGTTCTTTCACCACTGTCAGATACTCACCTCCTCACTAAACTGTGCTGCCAGGTTCAGTAGTCTGGAAGCTGATCTTGCCTGTGAAGACTGAGGTAAAAAGGCATTGAGTACTTCAGCCTTTTTTGCATTATCTGTCACTTGTTTGCCTCCTCCATTCAGTAAGGGACCCACACTTTCCCTGACCTTCCTTTTGTTGCTGACATACTTATAGATCCCTTCTTTTTACCCTTCACATCCCTTTCTAGCTGCAACTCCAGTTGTGCTTTGGCCTTCCTGATTTCATCCCTGCATGCCCGAGCAATACTTTTATACTCCTTCCTAGTTGTTTGTCCATGTTTCCAGTTCTTGTAAGCTTCCTTTTTGCGTTTTAATTCACTGACGATTTCCGTGCTAAGCCAAGCTGGTCTTCTGTCATACTTGCTAGTCTTTCTGCGCATTGGGATGATTCATTCCTGCACCCTCAATAAGGTTTCTTTAAAGTACAGTCAGTTCTCCTGGACTCCTTTCCCCCGCAGATTGGCTAGGGTCAGAGCTGGGGAGTGGGGCAGGTCTGCCCTGGCCCTGGCTCCACGCTGTCACTGCCCTGCAATCCTGGCCCCAGCCCTGCCCCTACCCCCACCCCCACCTCTACTGATGTCTAGTTGGAGAATGGGGCCAGGGCAGAGCCATAATCTGCTCCACAAATTGCAGGGATCACACCTCTGCTCTGGTCCAGATCCCGTGCTGTCAGTGCTCCACAATCCTAGCCCTGACCTCAACCCATCCCACTCCTGGATGCCGCCTCCCACAGCCCCATCCCATCTGCCCAGCACCCTGTGGTGGGTGCGGCACCCCTGGTGGTGGGTGCAGAGCGGACTGGCCTGGGCCTAATGAGATCAATTCTACACCCCCACAGCCCCTGGACTGGGTCAGTACCCCCAAGTTGTGCCAGGTCAGATCAGCACCCCTATGCACTGTGCTGGGCTGAGTCAACACCCCACAAACCAGGCCTGCAAAAGCTCACCAAAATTCCTAAAGGGGCCCTCCAGTCAAAATAATTACCTACCTGATTTACAGGCTATGGAAATGGATGCCAGTTTTGTCTTTAAATGTGTATTATTTCATGATTAGGGACCTACTGAATTCATGGCACAAGTGGGGTGCACCGTAGCTCCTTTAATCTTGCAGATTCCCGCCCCACCCCGCCACCGCAGCTCACTCCTGATCAGCAGGGAGGTGAAAACTGCAGTTTTAAATATGGCATGGTTTTTGCCTCCCGCCACTGATTTGCTGATGGCCCTGCTGTTTGCTACTGACTGGCGGGGAGGCAAAAACAGTGCTATGTTTAATGCTGTGGCTTTAGTTTCCTTGCTGCTCAGGAGGGAGAGGCGGGGGCCTCTGTTAATCAGCAGCGGGGGGGAGGTGAGGTGCACATTGGGGAACACGTAAGATTAAAGGAGCGGCCGCACGCTCTACTTCCACCATGAATTCAGTAGGTCCCTATTCGTTATGGCAGCTTTGTCCACATTGTACAGTAACTTCACAAGGCTCTGCTTATGCTAGAGCCTCTCCTACATTTCCATTCAGGTAGCCAGAAACAAGAAAACTTCAAACAGTTGTTGTATTATTCAGTCACTTCATTGCACCAGCTTGGAGTGGTGTAGCAGTTTGAAACAAATGTAGCCTGAAATCAGTTTTCTCTGATGTCAGGGAAGTATCAGGGGAGTACAGAAGGGAGAATGCCTTGTATATGCAACTTTTTAAAGGGCCCTAGCAAACTGGGTTAGCATCAATCATCTTAATTCTAAATAATTTAGAGCTGGTGCTCTTTCAACTTAAATGATTTCCTAAGACTTCAACTTAAAGTTTGCACTCATTTCTAAAAACGTATGTGTATTTAAAAACATTTTTTTCAACATTTAACTGCCCAGTTACTTTCTGAATTACCTTATTTCCTTTACTATATATTTTTAACCAGCATGCATACAACCTTACCTAGCATTTCTCCTGCTGGGAGCACAAAACATCCATCTGTTTCCAGGATCATCATTACCAACCAACCTTTAAACAGTTCTTCTGCACCGAGCTGCTAAGTTACTCCCTCACTACCTGAGGCTAAGTATATCATATCCACAGGGTTCCACATCTCTCTCCATGTTCCTGTGGATAGGAGCCTGAATCCTTTGGCCAGGCACCACAGGCCACCAAAACAGATAATTGCTTGTGCAAGGTAATGGTGACTGACAATTTCATCTTTAAGCTATTTATCAGTTTGCGCTCTGCACGTCAGGTGTCACTAGAACATGACAACTCTTGTCAGTGAAACAAAAGAGTCTTGTGACAGCCTTTCAATTGGATTCCTTCGCCCAGCATTCACTGCATTAACACTATGTTAAAACAACTTCATTCATTATATAAAAAAAAAAAAATCCTAATGAAATCCTGACAAAGTATATGACTTCTTTTATTGTGAACCCTAAAACACACACCTAATCCCACTTCGTCAGCATCTTCTGAATAACCTGTCTTGATTCATTAGAACCATTTTATTTGTTGCAGACAAATAAACTAACCATGGGTCATACTGTCAACATGCGTGAGTCATCCTTTAGCTATAAATGATTCATGACTCAGAAAGTTTTTAAATAAAATTCTCAACTTAATATTACACATATGCTCTGAATGAGGAAGGCAAAACTGCTTGCTACCTTTTTATTATAATATATAATCAATAGCAGTGCACAGATGTGCTCACACACCTGTCCCTGTTCACAGGTGAGACATCTTATCTGTCCATAGGGACTTCATTTAGCAGTCCGCCAATCCCAAAATGATTCTGTGACATTGCTTCCCTAAAATCAACAACTAAATAACTTCAGTTAAGATTTATTTTTTATTTAAAAACACTATATTGGAAGGAACAAGTTTTGCGACTTCAGGCATAAGTGCCAAGAATAGCAGTGACATGGCTGGGTACCTGCCATTTGGGTGGATAAAGTGAAGTAGGATACTGCTCCATATTCCCTGGATTAGAAATGAGATCTCTGTCACATTCCTTTCTGTGAACCTTTTCAGGGGGCCCCATTACCTTCCAGTTCCCAAGTTCATGTGTATCTAATGTATCTACCTATGTACAACTAGGGCTAGATGGTCTATGCAAATTAAATTCTTTGAAGCATTGTTTTTTGACTAGTTAAAGAGAACAGGGCACTATATCCTCTTTTCAATAAAGGGAGTAGAAAGCTATGGGCATTTATAGATGACACATTAAAGCGGGTTAAATGTCCTTTTGCACTGCTTTAATGGTGTTGCTGTTTGCATGAGTTTGCAAATTCAGCAGCGTATTGAGCATTAATTCCAGCCGCTGTAGCAAATTCAGTGGTGTAATGTGCCTTAAATGACTTTGGGGCACAGCAAATTACTTTGGGGTGCAGCAAACTGAAACACCTCCAAGGAGTTTTAGTTTGCTACCTTACAGCCATGGAGGGAATCACCAGGCTCCGTGAGGCTCAGGAGCTGTGCAGACAGCCCCAGCAGGCAGCCTGGCAGCAGCCCAGGAAGGCAGGCTGCAGTGAAGGAAAAAAAAAGCAGTGAGCCTGATCTTTTTTTTCTTTTCATCCCTGGAGCCTGCTTGTCTGTCTGAGCTGTGCGGGGTCTGTTGCTTCCCTCCGCAGCTGCTGTGCCCCCCCAGGACCACCTGAGCCAGGCGCCTGGGGGCGGGTGCCACCGGAGGCATGGGGAGAAGGGCCGCGGAGGGAAGCACCAGCCCCCACGATGCAGCTCAGGGACTGCTCAGCCTGCCGGCAGCTCACTCTTCCCTCCCCGCTGCTGGAGGGGCAGGTAAGGACATGGGTGTACACGACACAGGGGTTTACTTCACCCTAAATTGAAGTGGTGTTTTTAAAAAAACACTTCAATTTAAACCCCCTACAAATGCCCCATGTTCCCTTTGACGCTAACCATTCATCAGACTATCTCAAGATCCACCTTCTTGTGTGGTGCTAAAGAGTGTCATGCTGATCTTGTGTACATCACACGATACTGGCTTATGATAGCTGAAATTTGTAGTCTTCCTGGAAGAATGTAATATAAATTGTTAGTGCATCCCCAATGAATCTTTTATAAAACAAAGCATGCAGTGCTTGAACCTGTCCATTTAAGCCCTGATTAACAACACTGGTAACGGCTTCTCTCTTTCTCCTCACAGCTGCTGAATGAAGTCATAGAGATCACTCTGAGCTATATAATAGGAGTGTATATCAGCTACAACAGGGAGTTTAATGTCCTGCAGTTTGCCCTTTGATCTTTGCTAAGGCATAAACAGGATTTTTTTTTCCTTTTTGCTTTTCCTTTTTAGCTGTTAAGAATGTATTTTTCTGTGGTTCATATTTTGCTTATGGAAACTTCCATTTTGTCTCTAGTAAGGTTTGATATTATTAAAGATGGTTCAATCCCCTGAACTAAAACACCCCAAAGGGAGGAAGGGGATAGACTTAATAGATTTTTAAAGCCAGAAAACACAACTATGATAATCTAGTATAAGCCCTTGAATATTATTGACCATAGAATTTCACAAGGGATTTCTGCATGATATCTAACAAATTAGAGCATTTCTGTTAGATACACATCCAGTTTTGCTGGAAAATTGATAGAAAAGTTATATGAAATTTACCTTGGTAATCAGTTTCAACAGTTAATCGTCCACGTGTTAAAAATGTGAGTCTTTCTTCAGGTTCTAATTTTCAATTATTGGACTTTGCTCTTTGTCTGTCCAATCAAATCAATACCATGTATCCAAACACCTGTGATCTTTGGATATCTTTGAATCTAATTTGCATCTGTGACTAACTTTTGGTTTATGTAGATACTTCTGAGAAAGAAAACCAATCTACTAAAGTAAGACTAAAGAATACTACCTAATCACTGGTGATGCGTAAGGGGTGCATGCGGGTGCACATGCGCCACCCAAGCGTGGTGGTGCACCCTGACAGTGGCGCCAGCAGTGCCTGTGGGAGCTCCATGCTTACCGCCGCCATGCTCCTGCTGCCGTGCTCCCACCACTGCCATGCCCTCCCAGCTGCCGGGGGCATGCATCATTCATGTCCCTAATATTGGCCCTTAATACCAGACTAACTTCAACAGGGTTGCTCAGGTGGAAGTGGCAGCAGAATTTTACTACAAAAGTAATTTGCAACATATTATGGCTCTCTTGTTTAGCGGACAGAGAGCAAAGTGCACAGCAGAATACAAGCAGATAGACTCAGGGATCACTGAAGCTTTTGTACCAGGAAACATGATCTAGTGAAGTAGGAGTTTTGTGCCAGTCACTGCAGGAGAGCTGGCATCTCTAACTTTCATGGCAAGCCCACCTAAGATCACAAAGTTATTGGCACATATATTGGAGAACATTATTATTTACCTACTGCATGTGGAGCTCCAGAATGGAGCTCCAACGTTCATCATGGGAAATGAGTTGGGAGTAGTGCAGAGAAGGTGATCAAAGAAACACTGTTTTGGGGTTAAATGGGATGGAAAAACAGAAAACTTGAATTTTTCGAAAACTGAAAGGAAAAAAATGTTACCCAGGATGCTTACTGGAGTTATCAATAAGGCTGTAACTTTAAGTGCTTTACAAGTTGCAGCATCATTGAAAATCAACAGACGTTTGGTGTTTAATGGTGGGGGCTCTGAGCCTCCATGCATTGACTGAGGCCAGGAGGCAGAGGGTGCTGTAACCTGCCCTGGAAGCTGGCAGCCAGCCACATAGTGTCTCTGGGCTTGCTCCCTCACCCCATGCCAGCAGCTAGCCAGGCTGCCAGGGACTCTCTGCCATTTAAAAAACACTCTGCTGCCGTGCACATGTGTTATGACATGGCTGCAAAGTGCTTTCAGAGACCAGATAGCGTGAAAAATGTCACTTCTCTTTACACCCACAGTTCACACTAATCCCTTTTTAAATTCCTATGGCCCTTATAATCTGCTGTTTTACTCCTTTCTTATCTGCTCCATGTCATCCACTTGATCAACTCCCCCAAATCTCTAAATGCTCTTTCTGATTTTCTTTCTTAGCTGCTTTTCTATTCCTAGCATCTGGTGCCTATTTTTCCTCCTAACTGTTTGAAATTCTGGAAAACAGGTCTTCAAATCATTCCTCACTGAAATGAAATCTCAGTGCACTGGACCTACACTGTAAGCCAGAATGCTGATTGTAGCCATGCTAATGATTTATAGCTCGAAGACACTTTTGCTACTGCATCCTGAACTGCTCAGGCTTAGAAGAGGGAGACAACATGAGACACCAGAAATGACCCTCACAAACTTTCATGGAGCAGTTTTGGAGCCACAAAGGACTCTGGTATCCAAGGCACTGATGATTCTCGCAGTCATAGGCACTACTTTGTCTTCTGAAGGTTACTCATGGATAAAAAGCTGCACAAAATGTAAGTACAGAGAAAAAAGTGACTGGAAGTCAACTATTTATTTTATTTTGGTCACAGGATCCATGGTTTATCGATCAGCTCTCACCTTGTTCACTGTCGTTCATCATGGAAACATCTGGCAGTCTGTGGTGTGATTCAGGAAATCCAGCAGGGAGAGGTTCATATCAACTACTGTCTGAGGGAATTAATTAGAAGCCTTATCAAATGACAGTTTCCAAATAGGAACTGCTGAGCTGTCCCTGTCCATAGACCACATAGGGCTGCGCTGCAGATCATTTTGTTACTATTTATCTGTACAAATACATGCTATTGACCAAGGGAAATTTTAAAAAGTTGAGATTTGCAGCAAGATCCCCGGGTGCAGACAAAGCTGCTTGGTATTAGCAGCATGGAGTCACTAAACCAGCTTAACTGGATACGTGAGAAGGGGGGGTTCTGGGTGACAGGCCTGGCCACCTTGAGAGCTGCAGTGGTCCAGGACTGAAGACAATGTATGCTGCTGCAGCATGAATCAGCACAGATTTTCTAGAGCCATTGCAATGAGTCTCGTGGTAGAAGCTGAATAACCTAGGGCTCTATGGAGCTCCTTGGCTATCAGAGCATGTTTCCAAGTTCATTGGGAGGATTTTGTGCATATTTGGTACAAAATCAAAGCACCTTTTGATTATTTAGTAAGTGAATAAAGAAAAACCTGTTAAGATGTTTATATATATCTGCAATATGCCATTTTATGCCTGCTATTCCTCACACGTGGTAAAGTGTTCTTTGTTTTGCATAATTTAGATAGTGCGAAGTGCTGAATGTTGTTAACTCTGTCCAGTAGGTGTCATCATTGTGCTATTAAAATCCATTTTTAGAGACAGTCTACATTTCATTTTGAATGGACCATAAATATTCAGTTTGAAATATACTGAAATGTAAAATAGCAGGTGCAGCAAATCTGTGGTGAGGATACATTTAATGGGTGAAGGATTCAATATTCTATCTACTGAGCAAACAACTGTATATAAAAACTCCATCTGTAGCCTTTTATGTATTGGAGGCTTTTTTATTTAAAAACACAATTTATTTAAAAATACTGGTCTCCTCATTGCAGAAGATGGCTTTATACAATTAAATGGCAAAATGGATTTAAAAAATGTAAATATTTGAGTAATTTTAGGTTCTGTCTCTATAAATTCAGAACAGGATAAACTTACTCCATGTAATTCTCCATATTCTGGTCCCTAAAGTAAAATCCCAGCTGATAATTATGGTTTTATTTTAGGATGAGCCCATTTCCACCATTTTATTTCCCTGAGTGCCTTCACATTTTTTTAAGCCAAGAGCAGAGCACATCTACTTCAGATGAAATATTGCCACTCATCACTGAGCAGATCATCACCCTGCGGCTATGTGATTCTATATGTCGGCCCCAACAGTTCAATGTACCACAGTTCAATGTACCACATTCCTTCAGTGGCTTGCTTATCAATATTCCCTGGACCTGTATTGTCTTAACTATGATTTTCAGATTTATCTCATGAATTTCTAAAATGTAGATTATTAAGGAGTAGGTCCAAATCCAACTGAAGTCAAAGGACTGCTCAGCAGCTATAAAAAACTTTCATGTTGGCTTGTCCAGATTCTCCTCTCTCTACAAATACAGCTTACCTTAACCCTTCCACATATGTGATCTCAGAACTCCAAAAAGGAACATAGCTCATCAAAAAGTAGTAGTAGTAGGATGTAGTTACATTCACATACTATCATCTGAAGCAAGTGGATCTGAAACCAGTATACTGGGCCAAACATATAGCTAGCATAAGCAGGCAATGTTGTTGCAATTAATGGTTAATTCATGCCCTTTATTGTAAAGTAACGACAATGTGATATGGAATAAGCTGTGCATGTAAGGCAGTGTAAGCATGAAGCCAAAAGAGAACTGTCTAGACGTAATGTTTGGTAAGTCCGTAGGCCATCACCTTCCCACAGGAGTGAATGTCTGCATTGTTTGATGTGGTAATTACTCTGAAATGTGCAGCTTTTCTAAGTCTTTGTGACTTGAAAAAAGCAGATGATGGGTCATTTTTGCTGCAGAACCTTATGATGAACCTGAATTGTTCAAAACTCCTCTCAAAATGTGATATACAATCAGTTTAGAGTAACATTTTTGTTTTCTGTACAGAGGTAAAAATGTATTCTGCAGCTTAACCTGAGGATTGGTTAACATCCATGCATTAGTAAGATCTCTAGGGACTACTGTGATTAGGAAGAAGAAAAGCCTATTGTTGCTGGGTTGCAGTTCTCTCCCACTGATGGGAAACTCCATAAATTCCTTAGCTAGCTGTCTCCTTGAACCTAACCCAGTTTCACTGAAGTCCCTGAGAAACTTTCTGTTGACATCCATGAGTATTAGATTACAACAACATATCCCACTGACAGCTATCTCCCACTGCTGCCAGGTCCTGTATTTTCATTTGACCAGAAAATGATAGATGTGAGCAAAAGAGTCCTTCAGTTCAAGTAGCAAGTTGGTGTATGCTGTTCTGTAAAAAGAGTGGATCATGTTATAAAAAAGAAGGAACCTTTTGGAAGCCAGAGGCAGATTATTCTAATATTGCATTTCAAAGAATGGAGAGAAGTTGAAGAAAGATTGTGAGCTGAAGGGGGAGAGTGGAAGGACTGAAATGGACAAAACAAGGAAACTCTTGTACAACTTACTCAGATCCCATCTTTGGAGTTCTGCAGAAAACCCTAATCAGTGCTGAGATCTTCCTCTCTAGATAATAATGATCAGAAGAACAAATGAGCTTTAGATGCCACAGTTCCTTGAATGAAGCAGATCTGTGTCAGACTTTTAAGCTTTGAATAATTTCTGAAAAATGATCTACTCCATGCTTTGATGGGTGACATACACTCATCCATCAAACCTCTTCATCTATCAAGTATCAACCTGGAAAGATGTTGGTATCGACCTGGAAAGATGTAGGCAGTAGAGTCCCACAAGGCTCGGTCCTTGGACTGGTGCTGTTTAATGTCTTCATCAGTGACTTGGATGAGGGTGTGGAAAGCATTCTGTCCAAATTCACAGATGATACCAAATTATGGGGTAAATTAACACACCAGAGGGTAGGCAATTAATCCAGGTGGATCTGGACAGGTTGGAAAAATGGGCAGAAGAGAATAGGATGCAGGTCAATAAGGAGAAATGCAAGGTGCTACACCTAGGAAAAAGGAATCACCAGCACACTGACAGGCTGGGAGAGGACCTTCTCAGCAGCACAATAGCGGAAAGGATCTTGGAGTCACTGTTGACTCCAAGATGAACATGAGTCATCAATGTGACAAAGTGATCAACAAGGCTAACCGCACTTTATCTTGAATTAGGGGGGGCATGACAAACAGGTACAATACTTCCCCTTTACGCAGCATTGGTCAGGCTACAGTTGGAGTACTGCATCCAGTTTTGGGCGCCATATTTCAAGAGGGATCTGGACAACCTCGAGAGGGTTCAGAGAAGGTCCACTTGTATGGCTAGGGGCCTGCAGGCAAAACCCTACGAGGAGAGATTGAGGGCCCTGGATCTCTTTAGCCTCCTCAAGAGAAGGCTGAGAGTTGATCTTGTGGCTGCCTACAAGTTCATTGGGGGGTGGGGGACACAGCAAGTAATATAGGAGATGCTCTATTTACCTGGGCACCCCTTGGAGTAACTAGGAAAATTGGCCACAAACTGATGGAGACCAGATTTAAGTTAGATATCAGGAAGAACTTTACGGTAAGGGTTACCAGAACCTGGAATGGGCTTCCAAGGGAGGTAAAAGGAGGCTAGACATGCACCTGGCTGGGGTCGCCTGACCCCAGCACTCTTTCTTGCCCAGGGCAGGGGTTTGGACTTGATGATCTGCTAAGGTCCCTTCCGACCCAAGCATCTATGAATCTATGAAGTCAATTTTCTATTCTACTTTACTTTTAAATGTATTTGGGAATTATTTTACTATCATAACATGTTAACTTAACATGGCTCCACTTGTATATGACTACATTTTGCTTATTTTCCTTGAGTAAAGAATTAGCTAGGTATCCTACCAGGTGGTTAGAAGTCAAAATGAGGCACATTGCAAGGAAGAGATTTATACAGATAGATGGATGCCTTACTGGGGATATATATGGATTAAGCACTGATCATATGTCTGGTGGAAGTGTAGACATGATTAGCCCTCAGGCAGCTAGATATGCACATGAAAATCAAAAGGCAAAATTGAGAGGAACTTTTGCTATTATCATCATAAAATAACACCAGCTGTCTTTATGTATTTACAGGTATACATTTTCAAAAGGCTAGAATTGCAGTTCAGGAGACATGAAGGCTCTTCCCACATCCCTTAGGAATCAGCTTCAACCTCAGAACACCAAAAAGAATTTTATGGAATATAAATCTAAGTTTTCTCAGTTAGAATATATGAGCTTCTGTGTAACTGGAATTCCAACTCCTTTCCCTATATAGCTACTACGATGATCACCATTTGGGAAGGGGAACTGAACCTAAGGAGGTGCCCTAAACTATTATACATTCAATAGTTACTGCAAAGTGCCAACAATAATAGTTACTGGAAATGTGAATCCTTACATTTTGCCACTCTGAGGTCTAGCTTTTTGCCTTAGCATGTGACCTGATTTCTGGACATCCAAGTAGTAAGATACTCAAATCCACTTTCACAACAGCATCTCTTTCCTGTTTAGGACTTCTGCAAAGCTGCTGGAGTCCCTCAAAATATCTTTTATATTCACTGCTAGGTATTGTGTTCTTGTTGTTGTTTGACTTTGGTTTTATTTATCATTAAAATGAGAGTAATCTGCATACCTTTTAATCCAGGATTAGCCCTTTTTACTTTATTTTCCCTGCAGACTGACTGTCAGTGCTTCAAAAACATCAACTACTGATGGATTTCTATACAGCTGCCTAGGCATCTGTGGTAATAAAATGTGAATGTGCTTTAACAATATCTGAAGATTTCTGCTTGGGGTTTTAAGCAATAAGAACAGCTTTTTCAGAAACTGTTTGCATAGTCTTCAAATGTAGCTTCAAAATTATGAAACTTAAAATCATTTATCACTGGGAGCCTATTTTAGATATAGCTGTGCTTTTAGTTTTGGCAATGCTACAAAATCCTCCCATTAAAATCTTTATTTTTAAGCTTCATTATCACAGAAGTCAGAAGATAACAATTCTCAAAGACAGTGGAGTAATAAGGAACAAGAAGTTACCCTCACAGTAATGAGTGCTGTTACAGAGATGTGAATTGGGAGAAAAGAGAGAAGGCAAGAAAAGAGATTTCAGTGTACATTCTGTGCAAAGAAGCTTATGATTCACTTCTGACTATGTTAGAGGTAGATACCTGGAGGTGATAGTGTGTGTGTTAGTATTTCTAGAGATTAATTTCCACATCAGCCTAATATGGGCATGAGAAGCTATTTCTTTTTACCTAGAAGAGATAGAGGTTGTATATAAATCTTGTGGGAACACAGTACATAATCTTTTTCTCAAACAAATAGTAGGGAGAAAAAAATATCTTGCAATCCAAGGTGAATTAAGTGTCTAGAGGTACAAAAATGAACAGACTGACCCTGTACCAAACCAACAGGCAGCTCTGTACCTGTAGAGCTAACAGACCCTGGCCAAAAAACAAGTCAGAGACCTAAATGTCACTGCTGCAAAAGCACAACATATTCCAAAGTTGGTCATCTGGGTCCCGCAGCTGCCAAGAACATTCCATCAGTGACTGTCTGTTGGCGCTCACAGCACTACAGCATAGACAAGGGTGAAGGGAAGCAAACTCAACGCCACAGGCAACAGAAGGAGATCATTAGTATTGAAATTGTATACAAATTCAAATTGCTGTTACTGTGGAGGCCACTTCCACAAATATCCCTTAAAGAGAAAAAAACGCTTAAAGATAAATTCTTCTTCATACATGAAGAAATACAGTGGATCCATTTTAAGTTAACACATGAGAATAGTAAAATAAATTCCCAGTGCATTTAAAAGTAAAGTGCAATACAAAACTGAGTTGGTAGACAAAGAGGTGTGATGGGTGAATTTGTGTCACCCATCAAAGCATGAGGTAGATCATTGCTCAGAAATTATTCAGAGTTTAAACCTAAGTACAGACAAAAAAACTGAGCCTGAATTGATTCAGTCTTTGCGGGTTAGTCTAAGCTGCAAAGATCAAGCCAATAAACAAATGGACAGACATTCACTTTTGATTCAGGAAATGCAGCCACATGCCTGCAGTGGCTCAAGCCAGAAGCCGGAGGGTGCTAGAGCAAGGATCTCTGGCACGTAGCAAGCATAGGCTGTGTGTTCACTTCCTCTTTCTACTGCCCATGAGGTCTCTGAGATTTACAGTCCAGAATCAGAGCAGCAGGACTCACAGGTTTGTTCATCACTCCATCTTCCTGCTTCCAGGTGCCTCTGTAGTCCACAGTTGTAGTCAGCTCTAAGTAAGCAAGACAGTTCTGTACTCAGGGGAAGGGAAGTTTAACCCCCCTCCCTGGCCCCAAACTCCAGTGGAGCAGACAGCACAGCCCAGCTCAGGGCCACCCAGCATGCTGGGATGCTGGAGGACTCTGATTTAACTTGACTGAGGAAGGAGTCTGAGACAGAAGTTTCATAAACCGGTTTGACCTAAATCAGTTAAGCCTGATACTACATTCAACCAGGTTTATCTTAAACCAGTTTCAGCCACTTTGAAACTGGTTTATGTGCATTGAAATTCTCTTCTGTTACAGGTTTAAACCAGTTTATGATCACTTAAACCAGTTTATGTCTCTGAACATTGCCCAACACAAAAACTAGTTTCAACTGGCTCTTGAAATAACCCCTCCACATAATTCCTCCCACTGCAATGGTGCTGCACTTCCAGGGATCAGGGAAAGGATGAGGTATGCAGAATCAGCATGACCTCTCTGCAGTTGGTCCTGGCCTATTGCTGATCTAAAAGAAATTGAGAAAGCCCAAGGGATTCTGAAATCTATTGGCAATCCCTGAGCCTCTGACACAGAGGAGACATACCCTCTCCCAACAAAACATGTGGGGGACTTGCTGTTGTGGGCAGTCCCTCCTTCTGAACTTGTCTTGAGGGGTTTACTATGGAAACAGTGAGGAAGTTGCAAAACATGAAGCACCCAGGGTGGGAAGAAGCACCCAGGGTGGAGGAATGGTAGTCAGGAGGCCAGAGCTCTAGCTATTGCCAGACAATAGCTATGTGGCCCGGGATGAATTGTTTCACCACTCTGTGCCTCACTTTCCCCCTCCCCTTTGTAAAGTGGTTGATTCATCTTTGCAGACTGTATAACTGAAAGACATAATTATTCTGCAAGATTCTTTCATTAAACAGGAGAGTCCTCTTAAATGGGGATATATTAAAAGAATACAACTGCCACACTGAAAAAGTACATCCTGTACTGTCACTTTCATCTTTGATGTCCAGGAACAGCATCTAAACTAATCACGTGTCTTTTAGGTAGCTAGTGAAGAGGGTCAAAACTATGGCTCACTGGGAGCTGATGTTTCTTAGCTGTGCACTGCAATCCCCCCCTCATGCACAATGTTTTTTTAATCTTCAACTTGTTTTTCATCAAGTGGGATTATGATGAATTATGTTGCTATTTAATGTAACCCGACAAGATACAACAAACTGAGCTCACACAGCATTTTCATGGAAATGATAATATGAGCACTTGAACGGCATTTTCAGCTGGAGAGCTACAAGGTGATTTGTGGAGTACAGTTAGTTCAAGCGCCTCCATTTTACAGGTGAGAAAATGGGACAAAGAGATCACGACACTTATTTAACACTGCTTGGGAAATTGGTGGCAGAACTAAGAGCAGAAACTAAGGGGGTGATTTTCGCTCCTGGGAGGACCCCCATAAGCTGCTATGACAGTTTATATGGCCAGTGAAATCTCCAGTCACTCAGTGGAAAATTCCCTTCACACAAACTTTAAGAGAGTTAAGATATGCAATGAGACCCTCAAAAAGTCCCACAGTTAGGAGGTGTGCTATGGTGGGAGGGGGCAGGTAATATTATTGACATTCTGAGAAGTGCTTGGTGAGCCTGCCAAACTTTGGGGCAATCTTCTGGGCTACCTACATTATTCTGCCTGTGCCTGTCCAGAAATGGGAAGGCAACAGCCACAGACATAGTTAGCATTTGTTGGCATTGTAGGCAGGACCGTGGAGGTGGTGAGCTGCTGCCTGGTCTCCTGGGAACTGTCAGTCTAGCACTCTTTCTGAATTGGCACCAGGGCTTGTACCTTGCTCACCCACCCCTAGTTACACCCCTGGGATAAAGTGACTTAAAGCTACTGTTGGCCTCCTTCCTTCAAGATAGTAAATTCTGCACTGTGTAAAACATATGCTCAGGTCTCTTGTCTGTAAAGAAGTTGCTAATATCTTAAAGCTATTCCTAAGGCTCCCTCATTTGCAACGCTGGCAATCCCATTTATTTTAATAGCATTGCATGAAGTATGTTAGGATGCCCCATCACACCATGCTTTTTAACAGTGCAATGAAGGTTTGAAGGACCACAGCCTTCCAGACTGCTGACACGCAGCAGGAAGAGACCCTGACCCCAACACTTTCTAGAATTTCCTGCAGAGAGCCTCCGAGCTGGCATTGTTAGATGACACCTGCTTTGTTGCAAACCACTTCCAAATTCATCATTCATTCTACAATAAAGATATCAGTGAGCAGCTGTTTTTAATGTTGAATGAAAGATATTTATAAATTGCTATAATAACATTGTTTACTGTTTGCATTACCTCTCTCAGCCTGGTTCATTATCTGTCATTAGAAGCTTCTCACAACATGTATTCTGCATATAGAAATGTCATGTAATAATTCAAATTCACTCCCAAATGAACTCCTCCCCATCAAAGGGTCCAAAAAGTACAATGTGAACCTAAGTAAAAATGATTAAAGAGTAATTACCCCTCTTAGTGTCCTTGACACTTAATTATGCCAATATTCTCTACCTTCCTCTATGTAAAAGACTTATTGATTTTATTAGGGCCTACAGAAAGTCCTATAAAAAATTCATATAGGACTTAAAAATGTATGGCACTTAATAGAGAATGACCTCTTCTGTCATTAAATAGCCTATAGATTTCTGTAGCAGGGATATCATTTTCTACTGAATTCAATAGCGCAGTGGTTCTCAATCATATCCATACTCTGATTCCTTTTGCCACACTGGGAACAAATCAGGAACCTCCTCCACCTAGGAAAGAGATGAATCCCTGCCCCATTTGGCAATGCGCAGAAGGGCAGCATGGTCATGTTATGTCCCAAGCCTGAGGAGGCCAGCTAGAAACAGACAATCAGAGCTGCTCAGGCAGTAGGTAGTAGGAATGGTCTGCTCAAAGTTGCTCAGGCAGTAAGGAAGAGGGGCATAAAGAACTGGATCCTTCTCTCCATTCCTCTTCTATGAGGCATGGGGAAGCCCTACTCTGCCTCCCCCAACTTGCATGCCCAAAAGCAAATGCAAGATGTTAGCCTGAGGCTGATGTGGAACAGCAGTAGGTTGGGGGGAGGGGGTGGACAGAGGAGTGTTTTCATAGTGCCTTTTCCTATCATTGCCTGATGTGGCACAGACCTACCCTAAATGCCATGCTACAAGGAATGGACAGGGGAGTTAACAAATTAAGAGACCAAATATTAACTTCACCATCTTAGAATCATAGAAAGTGAGGGCTGAAAGGGACCACAGGAGATCATCTAGTCCAACCCGCTGCTCAAAGCAGGATCAGTTCTAACTAGATCATCCCAGCCAAAGCTTTGTCTAGCTGGGTTTTGAAAACCCCCAAGGTTGGAGCTTCCACCACCTCTCTGGGTAGCCTGTTCCAGTGTTTTACTACCCTCCTAGTGAGAAAATTCTTCCTAATATCTAACCTAAGCTTCCCTTGCTGCAACTTGAGACCATTGCTCCTTGTTCTGTCATCTGTCACCACTGAGAATAGCCTAGCTCCATCCTCTTTTGAACCCCCCATCAGGTAGTTGAAGACTGCTATTAAGTCTCCTCTCAGTCTCATCTTTAAACTAAATAAGCCCAGTTCCCTCAGTCTTTCTGCATAAGTCAGATGCCCCAGTCCCCTCACCATTGTTGTCACCCTCCACTGGACTCTGTCCAATTTGTCCACATTTTTTTTGTAATGGGGGGCCCCAAACTGAACACAGTACTCCAGATGTGGCCTCACCATTGCTGAATAGAGGGGAATAAGGACTTCCCTTGACCTGCTGGCAACATACCTACCAATGCAGCCCAGTATGCCATTGCCCTTCTTGGCAACAAGGGCACACTGCTGGCACACATTCAGCTTATTGTCCACTGTGACCCGCAGGTCCTCTTCTGCAGAGATGCTGCCCAGCCAGCTAGCCAGCCAGTATCAGTGCATGGGATTGTCCTGTCCTAAGTACAGGACTTAACACATGTCCTTGTTGAACCTCATGAGATTCCTTTTGGCCCAATCCTCCAATTTGTCTAGGTCACTCTGAATCCTAGCCCTACCCTCCAGTGTATCTATTACTCCCCCCAGCTTGGTGTCATTCACAAACTTGCTGAAGGTGCACTCTGTGCCATCTTCCTGGTTACTGATGAAGACATTGAACAAAACCAGCCCCAGGACTGACCCCTGCAGCACTCTACTTGATACTAGCTGCCAACTAGACATGGAGCCATTTATTACTACTCTCCGAGCCTGATGCTCCAACTAATTTTCTATCCACTTTACAATCCATTCATCCAGCCCATACTTCCTTAGCTCACCTGCGAGAATGCTGTGGGAGATCATATCAAAAGCCTTGCTAAAATCAAGGCACATCACAGCCACTGGTCTCCCCACATCCACAGAGCCAGTCCCCTTGTCATAGAAGACAATCAGGTTGGTTAGGCATGACTTGCTCCTGGTGAATCCATGCTGACTGTTCCTAATCACCTTCTCCTCCAAGTGCTTAGAAATGGATTCCTTAAGGATCTGCTCCATGATTTCTCCATGGATTGAGGTGAGGCTGACTGGTCTGTACTTCCCTGGATCGTTCTTTTTCCCTTTCTTAAATATGGGCACTATGTTTGCCCTTTTCCAGTCATCTGGGACCTCTCCTGATCGCCATGAGCTTTCAAAGATGTCAGCCAATGGTTCTGCAATCACATCAGCCAACCCCCTCAGCACCCTCCGGTGCATCCCACCTGGCCCCATGGACTTGTACACATCGAGCTTTTCTAAGTAGTCCCTAACCTGTTC
The DNA here is from genome assembly GCF_000455745.1 of Alligator sinensis. Classification (NCBI taxonomy): domain Eukaryota; kingdom Metazoa; phylum Chordata; order Crocodylia; family Alligatoridae; genus Alligator; species Alligator sinensis. Next base: position 11,517 of record NW_005842971.1, on the reverse strand, counting down.
TTTCAGCACTAAGGGCTTCTCCCCTCCTCACCAAACTATGCTGCCCGATGAAGCAGTCTGGGAGCTGCCCTTGCCTGTGAAGACAGAAGCAAAAAAGGCATTGAACACTTCAGCCTTTTCTGCATCCTCTGTCACAAGGTTGCCCCCTCCCCACTACATTCAGTAAGGGACCCACAGTTTCCCTGATCCTCCTCTTGCTACCAACATACTTGTAGAAACCCTTCTTGTTACCCTTCACATCCCTTGCTAGCTGCAACTCCACTTGCACTTTGGCCTTCCTGACTTCATCCCTTCATCCCTGCGTCTTCTAAAGATGCCCCCTCCCCACCCAACTCATGAGATTTGGGGCCAAATTCACAATGGTTTTGGGCTTGACTCATGATTTTAGATCTTTTGAGTTGCTAACAAAGTAGGACAGCGGTTATTGGGAAATGACAAAGGATTCAGCTGGTAGAATCTAGTGTATGCTACAGCCTACAGTGCTTGGGTCTGTAGTCTCTGCCACAAACCTCAAGCAGTGCTATTCAAACTCTGGTTCCTGAGCTACCATTAACTTTTTAGCTTATCCATCCAGCTCTTTGCAGAAAGTGTTATCAAGTGGTGATTTTTTCCCCCACACATAGAATACGTCTTTCCTGCAGTCATGAATAACATAACACATGCAATAACACTAAGAAGCACATGCAATTATGTACTGAAATTTGTTCTTTTGAACTGGAGTAAGTTTGCAACAATTCACTGAGTGGTCCATGGACTATGATGTTGTGGCTTTTTGGTTAACACCTGTAGCCCGGGTACCCCCAGGGGTGTGCCCTGTCCTCAAGTGGAAGGGATGGGGTGGTCAGGCAAGAGTGCTGTGGGAGGGGTCTGCCACCTGGGAGCAGTTCCCCCTCTTCTCTATAGAGCCAGGCCAAGGCAAAGTGCTTAACTATATACAAATGTATTGCTATACAAAATGAATATAGACACTAAATATTTAGAGTAGAATTAGCATGTGACACCTTACACAATGACCTGCCATCAACACATTGCACCACTTTGAGGGACTGCAAAACAGAACAGGTGATTCACAGCGTAGGCAATAATTAACCCCCTGCACAGATGAACATTAACACCCTGGAACAGGTAAGGCAAGGCATCAACACAATAAACACATATAAGCATCAACTTAGATAAACCCAGGTAAATTGAGGCAGCAATGCAATAAACGTACACAGGCAATAATAGAGGTAAGTTCCATTAACAGGCAGTAAACACATATAGGTAATGAAGACAGTTAAATCCATATAAAACCCTTTAAGGAGTACCCGTAATTGTATTAACCTCTACAGTATGAAGCAACATCAATCACAAAATATGGGGTGCACTCAGCACCCCACGGGGTATTCCCTGGAGCCCCGCCCCTTTAGGGCCCCGGGATGTGGACACTCCGCCTCCCACAATGGAGGAGGGTGGAAGCTGCAGACCCTCTGCTCTCAAGCTCACCTCCCCTGCGGGACTTGCTTCCCCAGCAACTCATGCTCCCGCTCTGAAGCAGGCAAGGCTTGTCCCCTGGTGGCCAGTCCCACAAGGGCCACTCTCCAGTGGTGCCTCCGGCTTGTCTCGACAACCTGGTGCCCCGCACTGGGCACCCAGGGTGCTCCTATGGGAGCTGAGATCTTGCTGGCTCTGGTTCCTCAACCTCACACCGGGAGTCCTTCCCTTTTCCTGGGCCCTGCTCTGGGCACCAGGGCTCTTTTAGTGTAATGCTGAGCCACACTGTGGGGCTCCAGTTACCCGACCTAGAGCCATGGCTAACTTGAGCAGCCTTGAGCTGCTTACATGGTCGATTCTCCCTGTACCAACCTGTGCACTGTGTGGGACCTGAGCAGCCTTGAGCTGCTCCCAAGGCCAGCTTGCCATGCACTGACTTGTGCACCGTGTGGGGCCCGAGCAGCCTCAAACTGCTCCGAGGGCTGGTTCTCCGTGCGCCGATTCATGCATTGCCTGGCCAGCCGCTTGCTGGGTTCTCAGGCTCAGGCCGCCTCAAGTGGCTCCTACAGCCTAAGTGCACCCATCTGCACACCAGCAAGGCTCAGGTGGGGTCCCGAGGACGGTCTTCTCCAGAGCTCCTCTCTCCTCGCTATCCCTCACCGTGTCTGCACCCAGCCTGCTGAGCACACTCTCCTTTTATACGCTTTGGGGGTTCTGCCCCTGAAGTCCGGCGGACCTGCCGTGCTGCAGTCCACAGTCTGGTCGGGGAGCTCCTCTCCCCCACCCTTCAGGAAAGGGGCGGTGCCCATTTCCCCCCCAGCTTGTTTCTGATTGGTGGATTGGCTCCACCAATCAGAACTGAGGATTCTTGAGCCCCTGGACACGTTGGAGCTCAATTGGGTAAGTCTGTCACACACTCATGTGACTCCTGAACTAGTAGGAATGGAGTGTCACTGATCCAAAAAATTGGGAATATTACACTTAACATAGATATGTTGTCCAATGCTGAAATTTATGATGGATAATGATATGCTTCATAGATTCATAGATGTTAGGGTCGGAAGGGACCTCAGTAGATCATTGAGTCCGACCCCCTGCATAGGCAGGGAAGAGTGCTGGGTTCAGATGACCCCAGCCAGATGCCCATCTAACCTCTTCTTGAAGACCCCCAGGGTAGGGGAGAGTACTACCTCACTTGGGAGCCCATTCCAGGGGGCGCCTTGGTGAATAACTACTCACCAATTCCCTTCTGTGCCCCCGTGATGAACTTATAGGCAGCCACAAGGTCGCCTCTCAACCTTCTCTTGCGGAGGCTGAAAAGGTCCAGTTTCTCTAGTCTCTCCTCGTAGGGCTTGGACTGTAGGTCCTTAACCATACGAGTGGCCCTTCTCTGGACCCTCTCCAGGTTATCCGCATCCCTCTTGAAGTGCGGCGCCCAGAATTGCACGCAGTACTCCCACTGCGGTCTGACCAGCGCCCGATAGAGGGGAAGTATCACCTCCTTGGACCTATTCGTCATGCATCTGCTGATGCACGATAAAGTGCCATTGGCTTTTTTGATGGCTTCGTCACACTGCCAACTCATGTTCATCTTGGAGTCCACTAGGACTCCAAGATCCCTTTCCACTTCCGTGCCACCCAGCAGGTCATTCCCTAGGCTGTAGGTGTGCTGGACATTTTTCCTCCCTAGGTCCAGCACTTTGCATTTCTCCTTGTTGAACTGCATTCTGTTGTTTTCTGCCCACTTGTCCAACCTGTCCAGATCTGCTTGCAGCTGTTCCCTGCCCTCCAGCGTGTCCACATCTCCCCATAGCTTTGTGTCATTCTATATCCTATAGTTCATCAGAGGGATACCAAAGCACTTTACTGACTCTCCCCCTACAGCACAAAAGAGATGAGGCCCAGAGGAAGAAATGTTTAAGTATAACAATGCATGACACAAAAGGCTGGGGTTTAATGCAAGGGACATGCCTAATTATAATCACTCTTCTGTGATCCCTGTATCCAGTAGGTGCAATCCATGGCCTTTTTTGGCAGGAGGAAGGGCAGCAACCAGAAGGAGTTCAACACTCAGGAAGCTGCTTGATCAGGAACTGGTTTATATGTTAATCTAACACACAGTTTATTTTGAAACATATAGTGTATGTGTAAATGATGTCAAGCAAGCAAACGTTTCTTGGCAAGAACCAAAATATGCAGTTCCAAGTAACACACAGAAAGAAATATTTCAGGTTGTGTGTCTCACTTCTCAAAGATGCATTAAAAACATAATCATAGCTTAGTGAGAAGCTTATTTCTCATAGCTTATTTCTCATGTCTACTCAAAATGGCCAGGGACTAACATCTCAACTTAATATCCCACCTATCAGTTTTCAAGAAAGCCAAACATGTATCTCCCTGTTAGTCCAGCTGAGTGTGGTGCTGCTTCCTGCTCTGCTACCAGAATATTTAGCATTCAGATCAGCATTTTCATTCTCATTGCTTTGTGCTTGTTGCCAACACTGTCAACAAGAGCCTGATGTGCAGGGTTCTGAGCACACAATTTGACACTTTAGAAAAAAAAACTAGAGGCCATTCTCTTTACTTTCTTATTTTCTTCTCCTCTATTTCAACAGTGGTAACCATTCTAACGATATTCCGAAACCAATTATGTTATGCCCTGTTTAGCTGCCAAGGTGATAGACATTGCATAACTACCAAAACTATAAAACTCTCATTATAAATGATGTAAACAGAGACAGCACTCTGTGGATTGGTCCTTCTTCACACAGTCTTCCATCTTCCTTGTATGTACACCATTACAGTGAAACTGCATTTTTAAGAAACCAGGATAGTTCACAGTTGGTAATGCTAACTCTGGCCTACAAGTCAAAAGACCTGGAATCAGATCCCATAGTCTCATTTAGGTTGGCCACATTCAAGGCCAACATTTCAGTACAGTTCTAAATGCTAAAGGTAGTGGGCCAGATTTGCATCTCTCTCACCAGTGCAACGGATATTGGACCAGGTTTGGCATCTTTCCTTCGAGGACACATTAAGCAGAAGTCAGACTGTCTCATGGCAACTCTAAAGTCTGACCCCATAAACTTGCTCACATAGGTAACAATGACTTGTAGAAGAACTGATCCAGGAGCAAAATTCACCAGCACATATCAAGTGATTTCTCTTTTTACTATAAAAAGGTTTAACTGTGTTGTTGTTGTTTTTATGCAAGATAGCCAACCCTGTGTGTGAGCTGTAGCTGAGTGCACAATGACTCTTAATGTTTGCCCACACAGTCACAGCACTACCAGCATCTGACTTACTATACTGAAGCACTGTACTTGGGGACAACTTGAGTATGAAAGGCACTATATAAATCCAAATTCTATTAGATATTTCATGCTATACATGTTCACTGTACAGTACTTCACCAGCTCTTTATCTTGAAAAAAGAACAGAACACAAGACTTATAAAAATGGTTTGCTTACAGTCACTAAAGAATTATTATTCCACTGCAGCACTAATACATTGTCATACAAATGCCGAGGCAGGCAGATAAGACTTTTGCTGTTTAAATTGAAGAGCTCCACTCTGTCTTTAGATATTTGGGCTAAATTGTTACTCTTAAATCATTGCTATTTCTAATGTGGAGTATGCATTTACAAAGAAGGCTATTTTTTTTTTTGGTCTGTTCAGTCCTAAGCACTCACGGCCACCCCAGAATTATTTAATTAATTAATTTATTCTGAATGCTCGGCATTTTGTAGTATCCAAATCCAATGTTTCAGTGGATTTCAGTAAATCATCCCTGAAAGCTTTTCCTTTCTTATATATTGTTCTATGCACAGCATCAATCATTCTACAGTTTCACAGGAATAAAAAAAAAATGTTTTCTAAATCTGTCTTCCTTTATCCTCCACCATTACATAAACAAGATGATTTATGGAGCAAGAAAAAGAAACGGAGGAGGAGGAAGAAGAGCCGTCTGATTTTTTTCTAAAGAAAAATCCTTTTATTGCACAGTGCTTTCTGGAGTCACTCTTGCACCAAGGTGGCATTTTTACCTTTTAAGGTGCTCTTTGCTCTTCACACCATGCCCCTAAGATGGTTAAAATGCTTGAACACTACTTTGTGCTGGGCTAGATTATGCATAGAATCTGAACAACCCTCATCAGCCTAAATGGTATTATGGCACCTAATTTGCCTGGGAACCCTAGAGTCCAGTCACTACAATGCAAACAGAAACATGGTGTGCCACTTCCCATTTCTGTAAGATGCTGTGGCTTCACCATGGAAACAAGGGGATCTAACATACACGCACACATGTACAAATCACAATGGTTTGGTTGCTATGGTGATACAAGCCTAGCGATCTTTTTTTGCAGGTTCATTGGTGGCACAATGTCGGGTAATCAAGTGCCATGGGGCTATAAGAATTCCTTGGTAGGTTCTACTTGCAGTTCCTTATAGTTACAACTGATGCAAAGACAGCAAGAAAACATCACCTCAAGCTATATCTTGGCTTTAAACTACCTCTCTCCCTCAGGAGAAAAGTGTGAGTGGATGGCACTTTGGTGGCAGCTTCTGGAGACATTGCCTTTGAGGCAGACAGGTTTCCAGGTGAGCAAGTGACAACTGCTGCTACAGTTAATGGATGGCAGAGCATGATACCCTTGTTCTGTTTGGTGCAGAAATGTGTGGGAGGTGAGGTCTGGTCATGCCCTTGTGGAATGCCTCCCTCTTAGGGTTTCTGCCATGCCAGTTATGAGATAGAGACAGGCATTTCCCTGGGTCCAACACAAGGATGAGAGGAAAGAATCTTTACACTGTCTAACTTCCATCCCATGTATGTACAGGATACAACATACAAGCTATCCACAAAATCTTGGACTGGTTTTGCCCAAACATTGTAGGAAATAAAACCATTATGGGACAAATCCAGCTGTCACTTATACAAGCGCATTTAGGATGTTAACCCCTTCCCCGATTACATTGTATTCACCTAGTCTGAGTTCAAGAACATGTTCATAATGTTGCCAAGTTATATAGTCTTTTAGTAAGGCTAAAAAATAATAATAGTTTGAAGAGGTTTCCTCATGAATGCAAGGAGGGAGATGTTGTGAGTGAGACAATAAGGTACTAGAACTACAAAATTCTAATTCTACACGGTTACAAAAGTGCAGCTGTAGACAGATGTTGGCCAAGTGCAACTGAGGAAGAGATTCTCTCTCCCTTTACGTTAAGGTTTTTTTTTTCCCTTTCTTTGTATAGATATATTTTGCATTAACCATCAAGGTCCTTACATCTTTGCAAATGAAAATAATATCTACAGAAACATTTCAAACTACTAGCAGCATCTTCCAGGGAAACTCATTTAGAAAATAAACTTGGCTAAACAAAAGCCTTAGAAATAATGTAATCGGCCTTGGTACATCATTCTTCTGGGGCAAGCAGGGCTAGGGAAGAGCAATTTGTCAAAGATACACACTTATAATGTTCAAAGAAACAATTTCCCAGTACTGTGTTATCTCTTGCTTCTCCTTTATATATTTATTGTTTACTATAGGTTTTAGTTGAAGAGAAAAATTAGGTGTACTCTTGAAAGTCTGGATGCCTAGCTACTCCATATGTGCCAGGCTCCAATAAGTTATGATGCCCCTGTTTTTAAGGAACTGACTTCCAAACAACAGTACCTATTGTCCTTGCTACAGTATAGTGAATCTGTTGCTGCCACACATCTCTACATACATGTTCTATAACACAAGAAATTGGAATTCAATATAGATATGCGAGAGAGGTAAGAAAGCTAAACCTCTCACCACAGAATGAAAACAGAAGCCTGATCGAGATGCAAGGAACTGCCTCTTTTGACCTTTATGTCATTGTGGTTTTGAAAGAAAGTGCAGTATTAGTAGGAGGCATAGTCAAAGATGTTTTTATACATGCTGTGTGTCATTTAGCCTGATGAGAGTCCCCAGGGCCTGAAGGTTCAACAGTCTTTTCTTGGAGTGTGGCAGTGGTATCTAAAGGCTGGATCCTGTAACCCCCAATCTGTTTGTTCACAAGGACTCAGGATTCTTTTTGTACAACCTTCTAGGGTCAAGGATTGTCTCTTACTACCTGATTGTACAAGTTAGTGGTCATTTAGGCACAAATTCAAAAAAATGGACTTGGTTTTGGCTTGTGACAGAGAATCAAGGATACACTGGTAGTTTATATTTTATATCAAGGGGAAAAAATGGTCCCAAGAAATCAACGTGCTTAAGGAGATTACTTTGAAATTTGGTGCACCTTATGGCATTTCAGGACAGAGTTACTGAAAGAAGTTTGGGGTCATTTGAGCCAAGGGTCCCCTGAGATGCATCATTCACATATCCCCAAAACAACATTTCTTAAGATTATATTTCTCTCAACTTTACTTTTTTCTCCACATGGCTGGGGATTCAATCCCCAGCTCTAACCAGGCCCCAGATGGTCTCATTACCTTGATGTTGGTTTGTCATACCTTTTTCCCTTTAGAGGAAGTAAATATTGAATAGAAAATTTAAAAGGTTAAACCAAGGCTCTGGGGGTGCCTCCCCCTGCATCCAACCCCTTCTTCCTCCTTCTCCTTCTAATCTGAGTTTAGGAGGGGCTAAGGTCCATCTCTCTGCCCTCCAAGTAGGAACCTGCATTCCTTTATCTACCCCTCACATATGTGCCAGAATATATGGACTTGCTGTTCTTCATGACCCCATATGACTCAGGATTTGGGACACACACATACATTGAAGGCTCTGAAACCTAGGTAATACAAAGGTATGGTACATATGCAGTAGGGAAACTGGCCTGAGGAAGCAGGAAGGGGCTGGCAAGGAGGGAAGGTCAACTGGGTGTGGCAGGAGCATGGTTGAGAAATATAGGTGGGTGAGGGGCAGGGTTAAGTGCACAACACGTGCTCAAATAACTAAGAAATGTGATCCTGAAGTAAGCGGCTGGTGCTAGGGCAGCAGAGGGAGTCAGACAGTGAGAAGCGTTTTTTCAAGGGCAAGTATATTTAAAATGCTCAATAGGACAGGGAAGGATGTAAAGCACAAATGATGCCAGGGAGGATGGTGGAGGTAGAATTCTAGAAAGAGGAAAGACATATTTCAATTATATGCTTAACAATATTGCAATGAGTGTGTAACAAAACTGACAAGATTTCGGACATCAACATGTCTGTGTCTTCTCTTGCTGGCTGTATTGCCAACTCCAACTACACACTCAAAGCATAACATTAATCCCTATTCTACTCCACCAAAGTGTACAGAAGGAAAGATGTTAAAAAACACATAGCATCCTTTACCTTTTTTTAGCCAGAATAGCATCAAACATACATAATAACCACACCTTCCTAAATGAGCATAACTTGTACAAATGGCGTTGCCCTTTTTGTTTAAAGAACTATGATATTCCGTGATAAAAACTTTGTTAACACAAAAACAAGGTTGCCTGGTGATATCTTGTGGTCTTCCCAAGGGTGCTTGTACACGTGACATCAGGCACATGTACATGTGATGAAAATTGCCCTTTGTGTGGCTTAATGGCATCACACTTTACACACTCGTAAGTTTTTGGTGATTTAAATGAGTTTGCATTGTCATAAACTAATCCCCATCCCAATGTAGCCTAGTTTGCGATGACGCAACTTGGAACGGAGCAGCCATTAATCTGTCACGTGTACATGGTAATTCACTGAATGATGTGTGATGAGTCCCTTTGTCCATTGGGTGTTGCTACAGTTTTTGAGTAGTGAGCCCCCTTTGTCCACCAAGTGTCACTACAAGTTGCAGGTATATTTGTGTAATGAACATTTTAGGACACCGGGGGGAGCCGCTGACTGGCACCAAACCTTGCATCAGTGGCAGAGAATAGCTCTTCCATGCTCAGCAAAAATCCCTAGACTTTGTCTGGCAACAGCCAGGAGGAATTCCTGCTCCCTTCCACCCTGCACCTCTAAAACATCCCTTTGCAGCTGGCTGTGGAGTAATTGTCCCCTTAATGCCATTAATTCACTCACCGGTTTTACGTAAACCTGACAAAGTGGTGTTCTGTGAGCCCACATGAACAAAAACCATGCCTGCTTTATGAATACCGGGTGAGTTCTCTCAGCATTCATTCCCTCACCAGCTATGTCTGAACCACTCAGTAGTTCAAACCATGTCCCATTAGGCTTGACACATGGGTCACTGGTTAGCCTGCTACTGTGCCATGGCAGACACAGGGCTAAAAGACCTACTAGGGTTAAAAGATATCCAGAACAAGTATGTTCATAAGATGCAAAGTTGCCACTGGCGCAGAGCCCCACTCCCTGCCTTGACCTTGCCTGGCACCAGCATGTCCCTGGTGGATGCTGCTGATTGGTGCCAAAACTGGTGCCAAAACTTGCAACAGAGCAGAGCAGAGCTCTTGCACGGGCAGCAAAAATCCCCAGACTTTGCCTGGCAACAGCCATGAAGAACCCCTGTTCCCCATCACCCTGCACCTCTAAAACATTCCCTTTTTTTTGAAAAATTAAAATATATCTAAAACAAAATGATCTAAAACAAAAATATCAAAACATATCAAAATTATTATCTAAAACAAAAAAAAATTGTCTAAAACAAAATTATCCAAATGTCTAGTTTCAGAAGATTCAGGATACATTTTCTAGATTTGGGCAGAACTGGAATGCACAGAGGCATTCGGAAATGGAAATGAAAGAGAAAATGAAGGAAAGCTATATCGTTTTTTCAACCCATCCCCAGTGTATTTTTCTATCTCATGATGAATCTTTTAGTGAAAGTTCTTATTTCAAAGACACAAGTTATCCAAGCTGACAATGGTACCTTGTAGTTCAATTACATTGTGAGCTTCCTTCCTCCTGAATTTCTCTCATAAGTTTTATCACAAGTTCCTTTGTAGTAGCCTTCAGCAAACTATGCTCTCTTCACACATCTTCTCCTTCATGTAGCTCTGGAGGGTTTTCCAGCCTAGAAAAGGTCAGGTTGAAGTGGTTTGATTTTTTTACTTTTAGGCATCATATCCCTTCCTCCACTTAGTGCACAAGTTCTCTCTAGCCTATGTCAAAAATACCACAAGTAAAACTGTGTGAAAAAACAAAGGGTCTATTGGGGAATATAGCAATCAGTCAAAGCCAAGTCCCTCTGCATAGGAATATAGGTAAGCATATTTGAGATGCATATGCACATCTACGTTTTAGGCAAGTCAACCCCATTTAAGGACAAGGCTAGAGAGAACGTCTGTGAAGCCTGGGATATCTGCTCAGTATATGCTATACCATGAAGCAACTACTTTATTGCGGATTAGAAATATGCCACTACACAAAAGAACAAACTTACTGGTGCACACTCAGGACCACACTATGGCAGCTGCATTATATTCACTTGGGGTGTAGTACTCATAGAATACTAGGCTCAGTAACCCTAGTTAGATTGATCTAAATGCAATATCTGCACCTCTCCTCAGTAAAAAGTGGTTCATCCAGGAAGTACCTTCATATACTATCCCTTGACAATTATGCTTTGTTAGCATAGGGAAGTAAGGCTGCGAGAAATCATTTAGTCCAACCCCAGATAAAACCTGCAACCTCGGTGTTACTAACACCATGCACTAATTGAGCTAAACAGCCTTAGTACATTCTATGCAGGCTCTTAGTTCAGGAATACAAAACAAGGGGTTTTTTAATTGAAAAAGCTCCTAGGTGCTTTTGGGGTTTTGGTTTGTTTTTTGCTAGAGAGCTATGGGTTCTCAGTGTGTAATGTTCATGTGAGTGGGTTTTAGGGTGACCCTGCACTGATATAAATACACTTGCTAATTGCCTGTCAAGAATGACGGATTTCAGGGAGCGTTTACATGGGCTCCCTTGCCCCGTGCCCACCCTTCAGGGCTGGCCATGTAAAGACTCCCTCTGCTACCACCCCCCCTTCTTCCAGCCTCCAGTGCGGGGGCTCCCTCCCTCTGCCCACCTCTCCTTCACAGTGGGACTTCCCCCCTGCCTTCCCTCCCCTCCCTCTCCACCACCTCCACCTCCTGGCTGT
>NW_005842970.1:511593-524883 GCF_000455745.1 Alligator sinensis | reverse complement strand
ATGACTTGCCCCTGGTGAATCCAAGCTGACTGTTCCTTAGAAATGGTTTTCTTGAGGGTTGCTCTGTGATTTTTCCAGGGATTGTTTCCTGGATCCTCTTTTTTCCCTTTCTTAAATATGGCTACTATGTTTGCCCTTTTCCAGTCATCAAGGACGTGTCCTGATGGCTAGTGGCTTTGCAATCACATCACCCAACTCCCTCAGATCCTTAGCTGCACTCTTAGTAAGGTATCTTTAAAGTACAGTCAGCTTTCTTAGCTTACTTAACTGATGAAATACTCTCTAAAAAGAATCCTTGGTAAATTTTAAGGTAGTGTAAGGGACCAAGTGTAATCATGTAATATCTAAGCTGCAAACAGATGTTGTTTTTGTTGTGGAATCGATTGTGCTGGGATGCATCTCAGCACAGATTATCCGGTTGCTTGGCAAGTACAGATGTTGTCTCTCAGGATCAGGCTCCTGTTGCTCCTAGGTCTTCAGGGATCTAGTCATGCAGGACAGTGGCCCTGGGTTCCTGGCCCTAACCAGGGGATCCCCATGGGGTTACCTTGTTCTGCATCATGAAACATACACCCTGGAATCCCTTCTGGTGCAGTTGGAAAAGCTTGGGCAGCCCTGGGCTGCAGGGATTGTATGATAAGTGAGCAGGTGTCCTCTGCAATAAGGCACAACAGACAGTTACAGTGAATTGTGAGGTGACCATATTTGGGCATTTGGGATGTGACAAGTGAAAAGGATGCCTGTTTGTTCACATGCATGACTGGTGCCTCCTGAGTCAGGGTGCACTTGCCGCCCCCCCCCCCAGGCAGTGAGAGACCGGGGGTGTCCCCCCCGTGGCAAGTTGTGCCCACTGGGGGGGGGGTCCCCCTGTGGCTGATTCCCTGCCAGTTGTGCTCACTGACCCAGTAGTGCCAGCAACGCTTCTCCTGGAGCGCCCACCCCCCGGCTGGCACTTTCAGGGAGGCCACCAGTGCTCCTGCCTGCCCATTGCCTAAGCCATGAGCGCTGGCTGTGAGGGGGTGCAACGGCACTCTCAGGGGGTGCACATGCACCCCTGTGCACCCCCTATTCATCACCACTGTCTGTACATGTTCTGTGCTCCCCTAATTTTTTCTGGTGTGACAGGAGTGACATTTGTTTGCTGTCTTAGCATAGCTGGAAGAAATATATCAGAGCCATGGGACTTCAGCCTGGAGAAGTGCAGGCTCAGGGGGGACCTGGTAGCCACCTATAAGTACACAAGGGGTGCTCATCAGGATCTGGGAGAATGCCTATTCACCAGAGTGCCCCAAGAAAAAACAAGGACAAGTGGTCATAAACTCCTACAAGACTGTTTTAGGCTGGACATAAGAAAAAAAAAATGTCTTTGCTGTCCGAGCCCCCAAGACCTGGAACAGACTCCCTCCAGAAGTGGTGCAAGCACCTACTCTGGACTTATTCAAGAAACGCTTGGATATTTATCTTGCTGGGATCCTTTGAACCCTAGTTGACTTCCTGCCCCTGGGGCAGGGGGCTGGACTCGATGATCTTCCAAGGTCCCTTCCAGCCCTAGTGTCTGTGAATCTATGAATCTATAACTGTATCAAAATAACACACTGTTTGGTGCTATAAAGGTACCAGAGATAGAGGTGTACCATTAAGAAGTACTTTCTTGAAAACTTAAGGACCTTGTTACATGCCCTGTGAGCTGCTCAAATGTTGATTGGTGTTAGTGTTAGTTGCAGTTTGGAGCAGTCGCACATTCAGACCAGCAGGGGCCTTGGGGACTGAATAGTATGAAAATCTCCACTCTCTTTCCATCCCTTCCCATTCCAGGCTTCCCCCTTGCCCTCTGGCCCTCAGGGCTCCCCTTGCCCTCCCTGGCCCTGGATAACCCCCCACCCCCGCCACTCAGCCCCATAGCTCACCTGCACCCCTTGTGTCCTCCAGCTTAATTGTGGCCACTCAGACCAGGGAGTGGTAGAAGCATCAGCAGTGGCCAAGCAGGCAGGTTCCCCTTCCCTGCCTGCTCCCCTGGGAGCCAGCAGCCAAAAGGGAGTTGAAAAGGGTAGGATGGTGTGGGACCAGGGTGGGTGGGGAGGTGGAGTGGAGAGCTGGGAGTCTGATGGATTGGGGGAGGCAGTGACCTGATTCAGGCTGGCAGGGGCTGGTGGTGAGAGGCAGTGAGCCTGATCTGGGCTGGTGAGGAAGTGGGGGTTGCGAAGGATGGAGGCCCAATTGGGTGGGCAGGTGGAGAGTGGGCCCAATCTGGGTCAGCATGCAGGGAGTGTTTACACTAAGATGTAGCCTAAAGCAACCCCACATTAGTGTAACATGAGTTGAGTAATACAGAACAGAAATAAACCTTCTCTGAAGTGGTGTAACCTCCTAAAGGTTGCTTACAACTAGTTTCACATATTGTGTGGACAGTCAAGTGGTTAAGAGCTTCAGGAGCCACCTAATGTTAATGAGTAACAAAGCCCTAACTTTTAGGGGCTGGGGAGAGGGACGGAGAGAGAGTTGTTGTATGTTCCTTCTTGAATAGTTATGAATTCAGAATATTTATCTATCTATTTATCTATTTATTATAAATTTAGCTGTATCTCAGTAATACACTCTTGTACACACTGAAGGCATAGTTCTCTATGGCCTTATACATTTGCATCTAAGCAAAGTTGGTATAAAATGCCAAATGCCACCATTCTGATTTGGTAATATTTTTCTATTCCCATGAATAGAAAGAACAACTGTAAAGGGCAGTTAATAATCTGGGTAATGAACATGAATGACCAAAACTATAAATAAAAAAAGAAATTACTCTTCCTTTCCAGCCTGTAGAAAAACACTTGAGACATGTGGAAGGCTTTTACATTTCTACTTTTAATGATTTGGGCAGTATTTGTCTTTTTAGGTACTTGCATGCTACAGTGACAAATGGAAAGCACAACAGGTTTACATGGGAAGTAGGCATATTGTTGGGAGTGAACTTGTTTCAGATTCCACAGTTCTGTTATAGGGGTTTTTTGAGGGAAATGTTGTGGAGCCCTGAAAAATGCTGGGGTGACTCATTCTGTTTTGAGTTCATATGAAATAATTGTTGAAAGTAGGTCACTGTTTGGGTGGGTAAAAGTCAGAGGATTATGACCAGAGTGCAATGTGGGTTTTTCTAATATTTTTAAGTAAATATAGGAGGCTGCCAGAATACTTCTCAGATGAAAATTTAAACTTTAGACTGAAGAAAAGCAAAATCTAGGATTTTAAGAGTAGTTCAGTGAAACACTTCCCTGAAGCATAAACTTCCTCCACGTGGTAATAACAACACACATGTTCTAGTAGAAATAACCAGAAATTAAAATAATGTTATTAAAATAAAGCAAACCAGTTCAGTATCAAATGATACTGTTTTATCATTTTCAAGAAGCTAAAAGAATGGCACCCCAAAAAAGGTAAAAAGTTACTTATGTGACAAGAATAATACTGAAAGGGGTCTGTTTGTTTTAAATTCTGAATTTACTTGTTTAGCTAACATAAAACAAGTGCTGCTCATGTCAATTTAGGTACTTCTTCTAAAGGAGGCTCAGCAACTTATAGGACTAACTCCCTTTATTAAAACAAAACTAAACTGGGGGGGAGGGGAAACCCATGCTAAAAAATCAGGCACCATGGTAAGTCTTCAAGCCTAATGGCTTGCCAGAAGTTTATTTAATACATGTGGGTTTACAAATTCTTCTGTGCTTCAGATAATATAAGAATTAGCTTAAATTCAATAACAAGTTTGTTGGATGAACTTGAGCAGCTGACCTCATCTTTTAGCTTTCCTTTGTTCTTTGATTTCTGTTACAAGTGACTTTTTTTCTACATAATGCTTGTAATTAAAAAAAAAACAAAAACAAATTAACAACCCCCCTCCCGTCCATGGTTAATTATAAGTGACACAAGCAAAGGCAGGTCTCTCTCTTGCGAACAATTTATATCTCATTATTCCAAGACTTCATGATATTCCTTTTGTTGCAGGGTGTGTAATGGGTTCTTAATGAATATAGAAAGATGGCAGAGGATGCATGTACAAAGGTAACTCTTGGCTTCTGTCTGAAACTAGAGACCCCATTGGGTTAGTGTAATTAAGGCATTTCAGCTTTTCTTGACAGACAACACACAAGAAGCCAAGTGGCTAGCAGTCGCATCTAGTTGATTTCCAGCCCAAATAACCAAGCCGGCTTTTACAGTTTGATTGACTGGCGGCAGTATTTAGCAAGGCTTGAACCTTTTCTCTGGAACCATGCAAGGTACCTCAACATTATGCTATTCCACATTCAAGAATTATATATGCAACCAAGGTAATAGGTGTGTGTGTAATGCCTGATCTGCTGGAAGAGTTTGAGCAGCACATTCTGGACTGTGTTACTTTTAAATCTTTTTGATACTTAAGTGTTGACATTGAACTAGAGATTAGACATGTAAGTTATCTAGGTAAAACCACTGTTGGGCAAAAGTATTTCAAACTTTCTTTTACCTCGAAACAACACTTGAACCTCTGCATGGACTGAAAAAGATACTGAGTCACGTATCTGCACCCTTGGGCTTATAAATAGGGTTTAATCAACTCACCTACATGAATTAAATCCCTTGGTACTTTTTTAAAAATCCTTCTAGATAGCCAGCAGGGTCTGTAAGCATGATGACATTTTTTTTTAAAAGGGGGGTGGAGGTGGAAGAAAAGGGGAGGAGAGAAGCCAGAAAAAATGAACTAACTTTAACCAGTGCAAACTCTTCTGTTCTGCACATTTTACTTGGGTAGTACAAAGTCTGTTCTCTGCTGTCATTTTTGTTACAAACTTCAGTGGAAACAGAATTGTGCCCAAGTAACTCTTGCTATTCATCAGGAGGTATTTGGTATTTTCTGGACTAGGCAGGTTAAATACCTGTGCAAGTAAACATTACTGTAGTTAAAAGAAAAGTTAACTTAATTTTCTTAAATGGATTCACTGTCTATGGAATGAATTGACTAGATTACTCATATGGTTGACTTTCCAGATGATCCTAATGAGCATCAATCAGGAAATGAAGAATTTCATGCAAAATTACTAAACCTGCTCTGCACATTACTGAAATGACATCAGTCTCCATTGCTGAGGTAGGCTTTTGGTCTCACAGGGAATTAGTGTTAGAATAAATTAAATCAGGGTTTTTTGGGGGGAGGGGGAGGAGGAGAAAGGAGTACACTTTTTCAATGAATAGGATTATCTGAAATGGAAAGAGACCATATTCTATTAACTGATTAAATTAGTGGCTACAAAAAGGGAATACAGACTGTTATGGGAATGTAACATTTTACTTTTCTAGTTAATTTAGTTGCAGATTTCTGCTATGTCATATGAAAAAACACTTGTATATACATAATGAGTGCTAGAGAAACCATCTGTATTTCAAATTCCCATTTTCCTGAAAGTGATTACAATTAGGGTCCTGTTTTCCTGCTTTTGAAACGAAAGTATTAGGAATATACAAAATCTGAATCTAGTTCATCTCATGACAGAAAAAGGCAATAGGTTAACAAGAACTTTGTTGCTTTTATTTTTATATAAGGTCATATTGTATCACATCTGGTTCTTTGAATTAGGAAAAGGATTCTTTTAAAGATGGGATTGCATTTCTTAGTTATTTCATGCATTATGGCATGACAACTGTAGCCTGCAGCATGGGGTAGCAGAGTACAAAAAGGAAAATTGGAACTGGTATTAGACCTTGATTATGCTGCTGCTAGGCTGCTGGGTGATCCTGGGCACTTCTCCCTGTTCTACAGTTTCCACATCTGTAAAATACAGCTAATGATACTGACTACTTTTGACATATAGGCTAGGTACAAACATTCAAAAAGTCTGAGGCAGAATTGATCCGAGTTATGCAGTTTTCTGTAAGCAGCATAGTTTAGATCTGTAGCAAACAAAACAAACATTCACCTTTTGGTGAGGGAGGCAAATCTTAGGCTGGATTCTGCCATTTTTAAATAAGCCTGTGTGCCAAACATCTGCTCTGTTTCAGGTATAGACCCATTTCTGATCATTTATACCAGTAAAACTGTAATGTCTACACTTGCCCTGATGTTTAGCACTACAATATTTTATTTATTTATTCTTTTATCCAGAGGTGATACCCTTAGACTGAAGAACTCACAGGCAATTGGTCTACCTGTGGGTGGTCTGGTAAAGATGCCTGAGCTAGCATGAAACCTAGCTTAGCATAGACTGGCTGTGAGTTCTGCAGTCTGTTCTGTGTTCTCTGTTTCTGTGCCTAGGCTGCTACTAGTACCTGAAGTAGCTAATTTAAACCTGGCTGCAGCAAATCTATGTTACATTACAGTCAAGGGAGTGTCCGCAATACATATACGGTTTTGGTAAAGTAGAAAATATGATTTTGTGTTGCAAACAACTTGCCAAAGGTTGCAGAGCCAATTGATGAAAGTAGCAGGCCTGGGACCCATGTGTGCTGACTCTCAGGCATGTCTACATTGCAGTCAAAGGGGTTTAGAAAGACAACAAACAAGTTGCAAAAGTTTGTAAAGTAAATCAATGAAAAAAGGAGACTGATACCTGGGTATGCTGACTCACAGTTCTGTTTTTAAATAGTGTTGCTAACCCTAATTATCAAAAGTTGTGAGACTTTAAAACTTGAGAATTTCATGGCTGTAGAGGAGTAAAAGGACTCAACACTAGTTACAATTCTTATGGGCCTAACGGCTTCCCAGATCTATGTAATTAAGAAAAACACTGAATAGCATAGGTTTTGACAATATTCATAGAGCTTGATGCTTACTTACACTTACTTCAAGGCTCCTTTGCAATAGCAAGAGTGAAGTAAAGCAGCCTTAGTGTAAATTAGTTTTGCAGAATGGCCTGGCCCCTACCACTTAGTAATGCAGATTGCAAAATCCTTTCCCAGACCTCGGAGGCCTTGTTAAAAGATGAGTATGCATAAACATTTGGAATATCCATTGGGATCTCCTGTTGACTTGAAACATTAACCCAGAGTCTCCTCATGAAGAAGATATATTTCAAGATGAGAAAGAGCAATCAATCAAACTTTCAAGATGGGAGGCCCCCTCAATCCAACTCTGGCGGAAAATGAAAACATTCCAAGTCTCCATCTAAACATGTAAATACATATATATTAAGGTTAGAAATGTCAGTAGCAATTTTAATTGGTATAAATGACACTTGCATCATAATCTTATAAAATATTTCAAATATTATAGCAATTCTCCTCCTGTCCTGGATTATAGTTTGCAAAGAAAAATTCAGTGTTTTTCTTTTGATGTAACTGTGCTGAGAAAGTCATAGCTACAATAAATCATCCTGTCATTCTAATCATGCTGGTATTATTTTGATGCCTTTTGTGAAACTGTATTTCTTTTCCTTTAAAAAGGAAAAGTCTCCAAGCTTTTTCTTGCAAGATATTGGTGGATACTTATTAAGGAAGGACAATTTTTTAAGGCAATTTGGAAATCTTATTTTGAACCATGCACTTTCTACACTAGATTCTATTCTACCTATTAAGTTTCTAAGTATGATCCTGTCCACAATTCTCAAGTCCCTAAAACATTAATTAACATGAAAGGTAATTTGGTCCATGTCATCTTTGCTGCTTTTTGTCATATAGTATTACAATTAAGAGGAAGATGCATTACAAAAGTTAGGGGTTCTAAACCAGATGAACTAAGACTATGGTTAAACAGTGAAAAAATAGAATGGATCTGACCCTAAGTGTCCAAAAATCACTTGATTAGGTTTAGGGGAAAAAAAACTTGCTGCAAGCAAAACTCAGAGAGATGCTGAATGAATTGTGTAGTTGCATGTCAGGGGATGACCGTGATCCTGTGCAAAAATATATAGCATGTGTTCCTTTTAAAAACCTGCCAAATATTGATTACCTGACATTGAAACCATAATAGTAGAAATGGTTTATTTAAACAGCCTGAAGCTTAATAGGCTTGCCTGATACATCAGTGATAAGTACATTTTCACCTACCAAGTAGTGAACAAACTATTGAACCTATCCAAACCCTGAGGATTTCAATTTTATAATTTTTCTCTGTCGCAGAGGGGATTAGAACCTAGACAGTTCTGGGAGCCAGTTCCATGTTCAGACCTCAAGTTTATACTGGCCCTCTGATAAACTGTGGTCAGTATATCTTGAAAATATCTATCACTTGGTCATAGATATTGGTTATCCTAGTTACTCCAGGAAGGAACATTGCATCTGGTTTCCCTAGATGAGCCTATAAAAAAATTGGAAAAAAAAATTAGTCGGCCAAAATTAAGCCACAGGTAGCTGGTGAACCGTACACAAGCCAAAGCACTCTTGTTGCAGTACCTAGTTTCTCTTGCAGCTTTGTTAGTCATACAGCTGGGAAAGTTATTGTCGATATGTTGTAAAAGTTTATAATGGAACAAAATATTTTGAAAAGTCATTATCGTATTGTAAATGATAGTTAAAGCTGCTGTGCTTAAATGTTGTGTTTTGACCTTATGAGCTGTAAATGACAACACTTGTGTATATAAATATTTGCATCCATATTTAATTTTGAGCCTTTGAGTACAATGTATCATATTTCAAAGACCTTATAATAAATGTCAAACGTACATATGTTAAGAATTTTCCAAGATACTAAAACAACACTTGATGAATTAACCAACAAACTGAAATTCCAAAAAATGTATGTTGTTAATTATTGGGCCATATCTTTTAGAACAAGTCCATCCAGTATACAGCTTATTAAAAATGACAGTGAAAAAAGGATTGGAGGGAAAGAGTTGCTTGCTCTTTGAATGTCTGGCCAACTATGGAGTATATGTGTGTAAGTTAAATAGAGAACGTCAGTTAAGCAGGCATTAAAACATGTAAGCATTTAAAACATTTACAGATATTCATTAGCATTGAATTATCACATCTGGCATTTCTTCAGAATATAATTTCTGTGGTCTCAACATTTTTCTTGTTTTCTGTAATAGAGGTATGTAGTCTCTGCACCATTGTTTTACAAGGGTATTAGTTAGCTTTTTCTACAGCAGTAGCTAAATGGACAATGTTGGATGTTCAAGGTCTGTCTCAGGGAAAATACTTTTTTGGACTTTAGGAATACCATTTGCCATCCCTTCTCCTCCCCCCCTGCAAAATGGTCTTTTAAGATATTCTTTGTATCATCCACCGTAATCCAGGAAAATATTAGACCAACTTCCTTGCAGGTGTAAACAGTCAAGTTGCACTGATTTATACCTTCAAAAATTTGGCTCTGTAGTTTAATTTAGCAACAGGAAGTACTGTAAGAGATTAGATGAATTTTAAGGCAATCTTGCAAAAAGGTTTCTTATAAAAAGAGAAATACATTTTTTTAATTGTGTGAGATTAGACCTTAATTCAAATTACTAATAACATCATGTGGAAACATTAATGTATAGAATTAGACACCTTAGACCAGCCCACATGCATTTTATATAATAAAATAACTAAATTGCAATGTTACAAAGTTTATTAGTTATTGAACAAGGCAATAAAGTACATCTCAGTGGTTCCCAGTGTAATAGGGCCAAGCCCTGGTACTGAGAATGGAGCTAGGACAACAGAGTTGGAAGTCTTGATAGTTCCACATAATAAGTAGCAGGCAGCTAATTAGGTAATGGCCTGCTGAGGAGGAGCAAGGTTATATAAACCCTAAGCCAGAAGAAAAGGCCATTCTCACTCTGGTGGAGCGAGTGACAGCCCCTTGGAATTTCATCAGTAACGGCATGTGTAGATGAAACAGGAGCCCTAAATTGAAGCAGTGAGTTTTTAAAAACACCGCTTCAATTTAGGGCCAAGTAAACTGCCATGTTGTGCACACACCCGTGCACTTACCTGCCTCTCTGGTGGCGGGGTGGGGAGGGCGGGCTGCCGGTGGGTAGAGCGGTCCCTGGGCGACAGTGGGGCCAATGCTTCCCTCCACAGCAGCAGTGGCCCCCACGCCAGGCGGCACCCACTTGCAGGCACCTGGTTCAGGCAGTCCCAGGGGGTGCCACAGCCACAGAGGGAAGCACTGGGCCTGCGCAGCTCAGGCAGGCAGGCTCTGGGGGAGGTTGGAGGTGGGGAAATGATCAGGCTCTTTTTTTTTAAGAACAGAAAACTTACATTGGAAAAAATGGATTCCAGCTCTATTGGATACTTTAGTTAGTTGCCTTCCAGATAAAACACACAATAATGTGTTTATCAGGAGGTTTTTTACAAGTCTGACTTCCTTGTAATTTTTAACTGTACTGATGAAAATTAAGTAGTCAACTTCAACTGCTTACCCAACAGACCCACATATATAACTTCTGTTAATGGGTTTTACACACATTTATCAGTCATAAATGTGTCAATAAAATGGAATAGATAAATGGATAAATATGACCAGCAATCCTACTCTAAAGTTCTACAGGATTTTATTAAATAAGAAATCCTGTCATTTTCTCAGTTCTTATACCTCTGCTATAAAGTTATCTAGGTCTTTAGATTTCTGTTTTCCCCTAAATCTATATGGATGGGCCCTAGTACAGCATGGAAAGCATATATTCAAGAACAGAGTGAAATGAATTTGTTGCTACAATAGATCAGTGTTTTCATACAATGGAATTATTTCTGAAAGTGTAAAGTTAGAAGGAAGTTTTGTGGACTTGTGATTGGAAATAGTGGAAATATGTAATGACATGCAAGAAATCATGATTTCATATGAAAGTAGAACTGGAAGTGACCTCACAAGTTAATCTAGTCCAGCCCCTGTCCAAGGCAGGATCATTCCCTATTAAACCATCCCGGCCAAGTGTCCATCCCACCTGCTCTTAAATTGCCCAGGATGGAAATCGCACAATATCTCTAGGTAGCCTATTCCAATTCTTGACCACCCTCATAATCAGAAAGTTCCTCCTAATCTCCAATCTAAATTTCTCCTGCTGCAGCTTGAGGCCATTGCTCCTAGTCCTATCCCCCGTGACTATAAATAAATGCCTATCTCTAGCCTCTCTATAATTGCCCTTCAGGCATTTGAAAACTGTTATCAAATCCCCTCTCACTCTTCTGTTTTCTAAAATAAATAACCCTAGTTCTTTCAGCCTTTCCTCATAAGTCTTACTTTATAAGCCTCCAATTATTTTGTTGATCTGCAAAGAACTCTTTCTAAACTGTTCACATGGTGTATGAAGTGTAGGGCCCAAACCAGACACTGTACTCCAGGTGAGGTCTCACTAGTACTGAAGAGAGCAGAAGAATCACATTCCTATTAAAATTACTCTCTATGCTGTTGGCTTTTTTCCAATAAGAGCACACTGTTGTCTTGTGTTCCACTTATAATCAAGATCAGGTATTTGTAATTTGTAATTCTTGATCTTGGTGTTCTCTCCCCTTTTGGGATATGGAGATAAAGTGGGTTAGCTTTTTCAAGAGGAGGGACTTCCCAATTGCTTAGGAGTCATCTTTCTAGCTAAATGGAAGCATGACATGTTCTGAAGAGAAGTACTTCATTCTCCTAAAAAAGAGCCTGTTATAGTTGAATTTGTCAATCTTTGAAATACCATTATTCATGAGCTAGATTCTGGGAAAGGATAAGGGACAATACATTTAAAAGTTCCTCATGCTCCTTCTGTATCTTCTGTTGTGCCATGTTTTAGTGAGGAGTGTAAACCTAATCTTTATTCTTGGGTCCCAATTATTATCTTCTAACACTTTCATGCATGGGATGCCTGAGTCAGAAGCCTGTAGATTCAAACTGTTAAATTCACTCTGGTTGTCTTTATTGTCACAATTTTGGGTAGTCACCAGCATATTTAGCTATTTCAGAAATAATGCTTTTTAAAGTAATGGAATCTAATCTATGGACCTAGCTTCCTTTGTGCTGGAAGAGGCTTCTTTATGTAGATCCTGACCTGCCCATGCAGAAAAAGTGGCCACCTGCCTTCAGAGCCTGCCTTTATCTCTGGACCTTATGGAAAGCTCCAAAGCAGTCAAGTAGCTAGGAGGTGGAAAGATAGATGGTGAGAAAATGGAGGTACAGAAGAGGTACACACCTGACCACTGTAGCTCCCCGGGGTCTGTGGGGTTAGTTAGGGAGATGAGTGAAGGATACTTCCTACAACTTTGCTCAGTTTGGGTGATCATGTTCATCAAAGTCCTCTTCTATAGATTTTCCTTTTGCTTGGGAGCCTGTTAATCTAGTCTACTGTAAAGCTAGACTGTACTCTAGATCAGTTGTCCTTAACTAGGGTTCTATGAGATCATTTTAAGGGAGTCATGCAGTATTTGCAATTTTGGGAGTAGAAACATCTACAAACATTTTATAAGATAAACCCAGAGATTTCAGATAGGAATCAATAGTATCAAAAACCATTCTGACTTGTTGTGGTCTGAGTTCTTTGCAACAGAAAAATAGCTGTATTATTTCTCCTTATTCAAGAAATGAGAAAAAGTTCTAAAAACTGGGATTTTCCAAGGGATCCCTTGACTCTAATGAGGGGCGCCTGGAGTCTAACAAGGTTAAGTAGCATTACTTTACAATGGTTTGTGGGATAGAAATGTAGTAGGTTGGGAAAAGAAAACCAATATTCTGTTGGCATATTTTATTCTTCCCTCTTCTCTGTTGTCTAGATTGTTTAAGAAAAAATCTGTTTCCAGATCTGTAACTGGTAGCAGCTCAAGCTTTCTATAACTGGAGGCAACTAGTAAGTAGACAAATATTTTTAAAGTTCTGAAAAATCCTGTGTTTAAAAAAAAAAACCCAAAAGCTAGGTTTCTCAGATTCGTGCTGTACCCCTAGGACTTATTCTACACAATACATCTCTAGCTGGGCTCATCATGTGTAAATCTTCATTTAGATACATGACGTTTGCTCTGAAATGTTGCCATCCCTTTGACATACTGTAAAAACCATTTTGTTGAGTTCTTCAACCATGTTTTGAAAGTCACAGAAAATGAAGACTATTATTAAGATAAAAGAAAGTAAAATGCATATTAATTCATAAAACTTTCATGATGTGCTGGTCCCTTCTCATTCAAGGAGCATGATAATGCTATGTGGTTTTTAAGGCTAACTACGAACGTTAAACCTATCCCACTTAAGCAGGCAGAAAGTGCTGTAAAGCCATAACTGAGCAGAAGTTCATGGCTCTTGGAGCACTTTAAAAATGATTAATTACACTCCTAATTAATGCTTGAGGGATGAGGTATTAGATTAATGCTCTTTATAGATTCATAGATTCATAGACGTTAGGGTCGGAAGGGACCTCAATAGATCATCGAGTCCGACCCCCT
>NW_005842970.1:503475-509226 GCF_000455745.1 Alligator sinensis | reverse complement strand
TAGCACTTTCACCCTACTAGTTACCTTACCCATTTAACGTCTTATGAAGAATTCTATTATTAGGTGATCATTGTCCCACAGATGGCCACCGATCTGTAGGTCCCCTACCATATCATCCCTTGTTGCCAATACCAGATCCAGTACGGCATTCCCCCTAGTGGGACTGTGTCTGGGTAGTTTAGGTCACCCATGACTACTGCTTCCTTAGCTTTTATGGTCTCCGAGAGCTGCCTCAGGAGCCCTGAATCTAGTTCTTCCCCTTGGTGTGGGGGTCTGTAGCAGACCCCTACCACCAAATCCCTTTCTCCTTGCCCCCCATGTATCCTAACCCACAATCCTTCTACTTCCTCATCCTTCGATTCCGTCTTGATGAGGATCAATGTATATTGCTCATTGACATAGAGCGCAACCCCTCCCCCTTTCTTCCCCAACCTGTCCTTTCTGTACAGCCTATAACCCTCAATATGTACCGCCCAGTTGTGGGACGAATCCCACCAGGTTTCTCTTAGCCCTACTAAGTCATAGGCGTTTTCTGCAAGCAGGAGCGCTAGTTCATCCTGCTTGTTCCCCATGCTCCTAGCATTAGTATATAGGCACTTGAGCCCCATGAGTGGTGCCTTTGCTGCCCCCCAGCTCCAAATCCCAAGGGGCCCCTTATTTCTTACCTTCTTATTGCTTACCTGTGCTGTACTGCTGGCCGTCCCATGGCTTGCAGGTTCCCAATGTTCTTCTTCTTCAGGCTGGGCTGTCCTTGTGGGTGCCACATGGTTTGGTGGTCCACAGCTTCCCCCGCCTTCATCTTCCCCTCCCCCCGACGAACTTAGTTTAAAGTCCGCCGGAGGAGATCCGCCAATCTAATAGAAAACACACGCTTACCTTTGGGGGACAGGTGAAGCCCATCCCAACTGAGTATGTCCCTTGTCGTCCCTTTCTATTAGAGCGTTTTATCGAACATCTGTGCCAGATCCTATAAAAGGTTAACTTAACGTGAGATCACTGCTATCCCAGGCAGCATTGTGCAGGTCTGTGCTCTAGCCTTGGGCAGAGCTCCTGTGCTCTGCCCAAGTGCTCAGCCTGACCTGCCCTCTTGGCTCTCCCTGACCCGTGTCAGTAACAGCTTCTGATCCCAGTCCTGAGTACAGCCTGTCTGTAGGGAGGTAGTGGAAGGAGGGGAATTTCTGTCCCTGCCCCACCTGAGTCCCATGCACGTGGGGGTGGTGTGAGGGATGGGAGTCTGGAGTCTCTCCTGGCAGCTACGTAGGCCAGGTCTGCATGACAGAGAGGCTCAGGAACCTGCTGTAGCTGGAGAAACCAAGCCTTTCTGCTGTGCAGATCCTTCCCCCTTCCTCTCCCACAAGCTTGTGGTCACAGGCCAGAGGCTCCATTTTCCCAGCTGTAGTCAGAAGCCTGCGGAAATAGAGCCTGTCTGCCATGCAGTCCTAACCTGTGCCTGCAAGCTTGCACAGTTGGGTCTTGGTTGGGGGCAGGGCTGGGTCCATGGGGCAGAGAGGCTCCATTTCCCTCTACTCTCTCCCCCCAGCTGCTGGTGCTGCCAGCTGGTGGAGGGAGCAGTTGGGGCTGGCTGGGGAGAGGTGCCCTGCTGGCCATTCAGGGGTGGCCAGCTGCTCAGCTGCTGCTGCAACCTGTTCAGGCAGGCTCAACCCCCGTCCCCTGAACTGAACAGCATTTGTCCAGTTCTGTCTCAACCTAATGTAGATAATTTTGAGTATAGCTCTATAATTAGAGTGCATCCACCTTGGGCTTGAGTGTCTGGTCTTAGCCGAAGAGTCCTGATCTTGGGTAATCCTTACCTGCAACAGAGCCAGGGAAAGGGCTAAATGGTCCTTTCTACATCTCTGTTTCTCTGCGTTCTACTTACCCCTACTCTCTTTATTTCCCTGGGGCTTTAATAAGTCACACATGTACTGCAGAGTCCTAGGTTCAGTCTTTTTGTTGTCTGCTTTTATTTTCAAGAATATATATCCTACATAACTTCCCAAATGACTGTGGAACAGTTTATCCAGTCCTCTGCTGCTTCAAAACTTTCATTCAGAAAGACAGAACAACACTCATTGTCTGAAGACCTGCTAACACTGAACTTTCTTTTTATGAACCCCAGTTTCTATATAGGTCATATTTTAGTCTTTCACAGAAATTAGCTTTTTATGAGAACTATTCATTGTCTACAATTAAAATGAATATAGAAAAGTTTGCTGAATGTGCCTATTCTCCATCCAGTCTAATTGCATATGCTTGTTCTCTTGGGGGATGTAGAAAGTCCACAGTGACACATGAGGTCTGATTACTTCCAATATACAATACAGTAATTGGGCTGTTTTAACCTCAGTATCTGCTTCTAATGTCTTCATATGTTGTTGCTTATCTTTTATTTCCTTTTAGACCCTTTATTTATTGTTTGGGTTCCAATATACTTGAGTAGGTCAGGCAAAATATTCAGTTTCTTTAAAGGATGCTTTTAATAAACTTGTCTGTTGTAATTATTAGAATGACCTTGTTTTCATTGTCCTTGATTGTCTTGTTTTCCTATCCTTCCTGAGTGTTTTAACTTAAAACAGTCACCTTTCTTCCTGGTCAATTTTGAAGAAAAATAATTTGATACAGTATTCCCCTTCCCCCTCCCCCCTTCCCACCATCCTTGTATTTTGGGTTTCCATGTGCCAAAGACTTTTGTGGAAAACTGAGTCACAGGTGAGTGTTTATATAACTTTCTTTGTGTTATGGTCAGAGCTCAGACTTGACTTTTGTAATAATGGGCTTTGTGCCTGTGAAAATTCCTTCCATCCCAGAAGGTCAAGAGATTAATGCTGGAAAAATGGAGCTCCCATTCTGTAAGAAATTGCGACATATAGGAACATCATTTTCATCTTGAATCAGAAGAAGTATCTAATCTATCCTGTAAAATGAAAATTCCAAAACTCTTCAATTCAGGAACATCTTATAACTTCAAGGACAAAAATGTTGTTATTAAAATGTTTAATCTAATTATACATTTTATCATATTTTGTATGAAATGATTGAAACACATTTTTATAATACCTAGTTTTGTTGAAATCAGCATTTATGTAGACCATTTTAATGTTAACAAACAGCTATTTTCTGTTGCAAAACATCATTGAAAATTTGACCCACTTTAGTTAACGGTTTCAGTGGAAAGTAATTGTAAATTAATGAAGGGAGAGGTTTCAGTGAATGTGTTTATTTATTTATTTGTGGTTATTAAGGACACTCCTAAAGAAAGTTTGGATTTATTGGGAGAGACCCTTTCAGTCTTCGTATCAATGGGGATATAGTACTGAATTTGAAGACGTCACAGTGATGGAAGATTTTATTGCTTAACAGAAGAGCTATGACATTTCTTAGTGTATATGAATTTATCTGAATTGTTATGGCCAGTTTCAGAGATGACCCTAGGGATGTATGGAGCTCGGGGCATATCAGCCTGTGTGGGGGGAAAGGTGGTGGCGATCTGTCGGAGTGGGGGGCGGGAGGGGTGGCAAGTGGCCAGAGTGTGGAGCAGGGGCCGGGGGTGGCGAGCGGCCAGTGTGTGAAGCTGGTGGCATATGGCAGCCGTGCAGAGTGGTGGAGTCGTCGGCATGCAGGTCTGTGGGGCCCCCCAAAATGCGGGGCCTAAGACAGACAGTCGACCCAATTCCCCTCCACCCCCCCAAGGGATGGCTTTGGCCAGTTCTTTTTGTCCATGATGCCTAGGCTTCCATTGGAAATAATAGGCATAATGTCCTGACAAATATGTGGTCGTTGGTATGGTTTTTCCTGCAGTATCCAAATAGCATTGAAGAGTACAAAATTCATATAATCCTATACCCTTTTCAGAAGTCCTCTGTTGTTGATATTATAATTTTTGAGGGAAATGATTTGAAATATTTCTTGGTTTCCTTGATTTTGCTTATGTTTTAACTTTCAACCAATGCCCTTCATCCAGCCACCAATTTTAGTGAGGCATGTTAAAAGGTGAGAGGCTATGCTATTAACAAACCTGAAGGATACAGATCAAAGTTGGGTGTCACCCGCTCATTACATTTCATCAGCTGTTTTGTCCCATCAGCTTGGCATGCTAGAGAGAAATGGTAGTCTAATTTTTGTCGGCACAATACATTTCATTTCTCCTGTAACTTCACAGGTAATCTTCACCTTAGATGTGATGACTAAACACAATTCATGATGATTATATGCTGTTGGAGACCTCATTTTTTTGGAGCCACTCATTTTCTGTATGTTCCCCACACGAATTATACGTTTTATATATATATATATATATATATATATAATTTAATTTAATTTAATTTTATATATTATTTTATAATTTTTTATATTAAATTTAATGACTAAATTAGCTTCCTAATTTAGTCACTCAGGAGATTAGAATCAAGAGAGGAACAAAGGAAATGAGAAATGACAACATTGCTGAGTTAAGAGAAGTCATCATTACACCATTAGGAATATAAAGGAGGTGGGATTCTCCAAGCAATTCCACAGAACTTTAATTTAATATATATATATATATTAAATTAAAGTTCTGTGGAATTGCTTGGAGAATCCCACCTCCTTTATATTCCTAATGGTGTAATGATGACTTCTCTTAACTCAGCAATGTTGTCATTTCTCATTTCCTTTGTTCCTCTCTTGATTCTAATCTCCTGAGTGACTAAATTAGGAAGCTAATTTAGTCCTTCCACACTCAGCAGTAGCGTAAAAATAATAGGTCAACTCCTCTCTTCTTCCTAGATCACAGCTGTCCTTGGAGAGCTTGAGCTGTCTGTCTTCCTTTGTACATAAAGGGAAATAAATAGCTTCCTCTCAAGTCCTGCTCTCTTTCGGTATTTGTGCCCTAATCCATTGCTGTTTCCTTAATTTCAGCCAACACCACTATTCCTTACCAAACAAAACCTTTGTTACAGTGTACTAGTGGGAATAAAGACTACACAACTTTGACCTCATGGAGGTTCCATACCCTTATATACATTAACTTTTTTAGGCCTCTTACTACATTATTGCAAAGAATTTCTCTGAGGATTTTTAAACTTGTAACCACACTGCAATTTGCCTCTTCCCTACTTTTTCTGTTTTCTTTTCTCTCTTCCTTACCTCAGAAGTCCATAAGTCCTTGCTGCAGATAGCAGTCCTTTTTAACCAGCAGTAGTTACCATATTTTCTTGCATATAACACATAGCTTTAAAAAAAATCTGCTGGAAACTGCTGTGCACATTATATGCAAACATATGGTAAGAACAGGTTTTCCCACTTACAAGTAAAATAAAAAATATAATTTGCAGTGATCCACAGGGAGCAGAAAAATGACCAGGCTCTGATCTCTAGTTGTTCAGTTATGTGCTACAAGGAAAGTTTTTTTCATACTGCTTTTGAAAACTAAGATACGTATTATATTTTGGGGAATGTATGAGAGAAAATATGGTATTTCAGGGAATGTTGTATGTGAGAAAATATGGTATTTTACTCACATTGTGGCTTCCAACTCTGAAGTCCTTATTTGAAAACTGAATTCAGGATACGTAAAGAACATTATTTAAGGATAAATTTTGAGCAGTCCTGGCTGCTTCAAAACCTGTGAACAAAATTCTATGAGATGACCACTCCTTGGTTGGATCAATAAGGATGCTGGCAGATATTGTGGCGGGGAAGCTTTACAGGAAGCAACAGTGTGTTATTTGGACCCGGCTCTGGAGCATCTGTATAGATCGGGCACTTCAGCAG
>NW_005842970.1:497064-503444 GCF_000455745.1 Alligator sinensis | reverse complement strand
GCAGGACTTTTTGGCGCTTTTAAAGCGCGCTGAGTTTAAAGTGCTGTTTTTTCCCCACATCTGCAAGCAGCCTAAGTGCTATGTAAAACTTGATTCAGTTGTAAATTTGTTTCATATACTGCCTTTTCTGCCTCTTCAAGTAATAAGCAGAGCCGTCCCTAGAGTACGGCTGGTGACTCAGCCCCATGCCACAGAAGAAGCATGGAGATGCCCCCCCCCCCCCCCGCCTTTGCGGGGGTACCACAGCTCTGCACAGTGTTAAGGGGGCCCTGCACAGGCTGATTTGCCCTGGGTCCTACACCCCACTAGGGTCAGCTCTGGAAGTAGGTGTAGGGTTTTCCCCCCTATTTGGGGGAATCTAAAGGTTTTATTGTGTGAACTTTCTCTCGCTACATTAGAAAGGTTTTAAAATGTCACATCTTGATCTCTTTACAAGGGATCTCTGGGATCAGGTCTTATGCACTGGGATGTAAATGGATTGTTATGATTTCTCAAAATCTCAAAAGACCAACTAAAGGAACCAGTCAGTGCTTTGGCTCAACACTATAAGAAAAGATGTTTCTTTCAGATTTTTATATTTGAGGTTAAGAATAAAAGCTTACAGACTAAAATTTCCCATATGACCAGTCTGGAAAATAACTTCTTTTTTTTCATATGACAAAACTGTCTTAGTCTCTTTTCAGGAAAAAGATGGGTGCTAATTGTCGGGGCCGAGGGGCTGTGGCCAGCAGCCCGGGCACGTGGGCCGGGGAAGTCGGCACGGCAGACTAGAATTAGGCACTGACGCGTGGAGGTTGATTAAAGATTGTTTTACTTACACCGTAGATGGTCGCGGTGCAGGCAGGAAAACTTGCTTGGTTACAGTTGTAGATAGAAGAAAAGAAGAAAACTCGAATGATGAGAGCTCTCTGAACCGATACGAGAGTCAGAGCTGTGACTCTCAACGAGCGTGAAGGGTAGGGATACGTCAGGGATCGTTCAGTGACGGGGAGAGACTCTTGATGGGTGATCAAGCCACCATTCGGTCCGAGATTTACATAGAAATCCACGAGGTAATCGCGGACTCCTTGCCGGAATTCTCTCGGATTTCTCCTGGAATTCTTGGAATTGGGGTTCTCAGGATCCTCCTGAGATTCTCGGAGATCTCCGACTTGGGCGGAAACTGCTCAAGCCTCTTATACGGCTAGCAAGCCAATCGCTAACCACCACGTGGGAATAATTTAGAAACAGCCAATAATGGGGAATAAATTTACATACGGGTGGCGGGAACTCCTTTGCACCGGGGTTTTCTCTCTGCAGCTGAGAATTGCACCGTGCAAAGAAAGCTCCATGTGGTGGGAAATAATTCTGCAGTGCCGAAGCGCACACACAATCATTGGGTCATGACACTAATAATTGAAATTGCGGTGCTACTTTATAAAGAAAGGAATGCATCAACGAATGTACAGATAGATGCAAAACTTAAAGAGCAAATTTTTAAAGTTGTATTCTTATTTGTTGCTGCTTTCTTTTCGTTTCAGCTTTTTTGTCTAGCACATACAAGGAATACAATGTCTGAAGAATCAAAATAAACAGCTTGTGAAAATAGCCCATGCTGTCATTTGTGTGTGTGTGCATGTGCTTGTATTTAAAAACAAAAAACACAATGCAAATCTTTAGCTGCACAGTTCAGATGTTTTGAAATGCTCCTTTTCCCCTTTCTTTAAAAAAATAACAAACAAAAATAACAAAGCTTGCTAACATCTGAGCCTGGAATCAGATCTGTGTGGGTGGACCCCTACAGAGCTTTGACTGAATGGAGTCAATGGGGCTCGGCACATGTCCGTTTGTTTCGATCCATGGACTGCCAGACATGCAAGAAAGAGTAAATCATTGAGAAGAGATTTTGATCAAACTGTTCTTTTGAAAACAACATTTTTAATTTTTAAGAATGTCTCTTGTTTTCATTGTGAGGGGATGCATTGTGTGCCAGTGCCTAGTCCTTATTGTCTTTTTAGTAGAGCAGTCCTCATAATTATTATAAATGACAGTAATATATATGAGAGATTTTACATCTTATTAACATACTGAATTTTTTATCATAGTTACTGAGATTTCTATGCAGCTTCAGAGCAAGTTGTTGATCAAGTGTGAAGAAAATGGGAACAACGTAGTACATTTTAAATATGGCAAAACTCTAACACTTATAAAAGGGGGGAAATGATGCATTCCTCAATTTAAAACAGAGCACTTAAGAAGTAGGGAAATATTTCTTTAAAAAGGAAGGGGGGTTAAAGAAATATTAAAAAAAAAATTCTGGACTACGGTATTTTGTACACTGTGGTCTGCTGTAACTCCAGTAATGTCTGGAAAGTTATAATAGCATAAAATGGGGGTAACTTAGTGATCTAGGAGCATTTTTGTTCTGACCCAAACTTGTTAAGCTGCTGGCAGATGTGCTGCATCTGTTACTGGCACTCCTTGACAGCAACTGATATTTAATAATACCATAGGGCTGGGGAATATCCAGAAATAGCTGTACTAAATTGGTTCGTTCCACTATCCTTCATGTCGTGAATACCACACACAGTTTTGCTTTTTTTTATCCCTTCATCTTTTGGGCTTCAACAGTTGGAAGGAAGTCCTAAATTGTCAGAAATCACATGTATTTAGCACATTAATATAAAGCTAACCTCCCCTCCCCTACCTCCAGCCCACACCACTGAGAAGTATAAAGATTATCTTGTGTCCAGAAAATATGATCCTCTCCCACTCCTCCCCACAAAAAAACCTTCAAGATGCATGGATTCTTCATTGAACAAACTCACATTTTTGGATATATTCCTTTTTATGTATTCAGTTGTTGCCTTTGTTCCAGTTTTTAGATTGAATGATTTTGCTGTGCAATACAGCTGGCTTTTTTCTGCCTTCTGTTAGAATGGGGGTGCTTACAGGGTTGTGTGTGTCGCTGCCTTGTAAGACTTCTTCCATTCCTCTATCTGGTAGAAGAGATGAAAGCAGTAAAGGATGTGATCTCATTTGAGATATGCTTGTTTATAAAGATAATGACATCTCCTTAACTCAGAGTATTGGTACGATTGTGAACTTTATTAATCCATGATCATGGCACCTGTTTTAGACTCTGGGAATGCCTTGGTTTAATTATCAGGTAAACTTTCTTTCTCTTTTTGTTCTAAAGAATTTTGGTAAGAATCTGCAATAAAAACAATCCCTGAGACAGATGTATGACAACACCTGTTTATCTAAGGCCTATGTCCTAATTTACTTCTAAGGCACCTACATGTAAATATTGCAACCCTTAATATTTGGGTGCTTGGCTTCACCCAAAAGTGAAGGATCACTGGAATCAACCAGTTAGGTTCCCAGACTGCCTATACATTGAATTGGGATGGGGAGACTTCTGTTAGGCAAGAATCCAGCCCTACCCTTCCCAAGGCTATAACAGCTGGACCACAGACTCACACTTCCTTTTGCTTCTTCTCCTCCTGGCTCCCTAATCTTTCTTCCTTGGCTGCCCAGTGGGCTAGGTTCAATGCAAGAAGGTTTCTCACCTAGATTAGGCCACCGTCCGTTTATCTGTCAGAACATGCAGAATATTTTACATGTTCTTTGGAATGTTTTTTTCACAAAAATGGAGGCATTCAGGCTGTTTGGATTTAGGATTGCTCTTTGGGGTAGATAACCATCTCATCTTAAATGACATATATGTTCTATAAAAACAGTTATAGTTTATAGATAAAAAATAATAAGAGTCAATGAAGGCATGTAGAAGCATAGTGGGGCTGTTTTGTGGTCCAGGGTTTCATAGCAAAGATTCTGCATAATGCTGCATAATTGCTTCTGTTGGCATACTGCCTGTTTTCATGTTACCCTGAATAGAAATTTGTGGAGCTAAGGGACAGCTAACACGGAGAGACCTGGGGTACACTAGGCCCTGAATGGATGTTTTAGGGACTTGTAAACTCTGGTAAAAGGTTTAGGCTAAGGTTTATGTTGAACTATTATTTTTAAAGAACTAGTAAGGCTAAACTCCAAAAGGAGAGGATAAGCCTAGGTACTGAGCAAGGGCCTTTGTGAAAAGTTAAAGATGACGTAATGGCCCAGCCTAAACGCAGGACCCTATTTAGAGGTGCAGAGGGAGAGGAAGGGGGCGGGGGAAAGCTCTCATATTTACAGATGCATTTCTGTCAAACAAACCAAAAATTCAGACAGAGTTCTTACCCTGAAAAAGGGAAAAATCTAGGAGCTGTAATAATGGAATTTTCTTGTGTCTACCAAGTAAACCATAAACATGAAAGGTTAAATACATTGGTGCTCAAACTTTGGCCCAAGAGCCATGTTGTCTAGCCCCTGGAGCTCACCATGAGTCCATAAATTTGGTGGTGGGGGAACAGTGGTAGCATTAATTGCTGCTCCCCTACTGCCAAATTTCTGGACCTGTGGGGAGCCCTTCAGGCTGAATAATGCCTGCAGGGCCCTTGCACATGGGGATGGGTGGATGCATAGTCTGGGAAGCAGGCAGAATTCATGGCCAGACCTAGGCAGACAAGCCTGGACCAGGGTGGGATCCTTGGCCAGATCCTGGCACACAGAGATGGGTTTGGGCCAGTGGGCAGGGTTGGGCTGGTGCATAGCTGAACCTGACCTGGCACATACCTAGGATTGGGTGTGTGGGATTGGAAGATAGGGTGCCTCCATTTTAATACTTGTCTTATTACCAGCTTTCACAACATAAGTCAAGAATTCTTCATTACCTAGATAATGTCACAGTGCATTATTCATGATTGCTAATAACTAAACCTAACCAACCAACCAACCAAATAAAAAAAAACCAAAAACAAGGCAAATATTATCTTATTTAGGTGTTTTCAAATACTGTGGCTTTTTAAAAAATAGCTTAGAACTACTAGATGCCTGTTTCATGTTGTTTCATGTATCACTCACTGTGATATCATAAGAATGTATTCATATCTTCTGTGTATGCTATGCTATTTTAAATTAGTTAACTAGAGAAATTCTTTATGGAGAGTCTGTGCATAAGCCAGAGACAAGTCATTTGGTTTATCAATAATAAGTACACTATTGGCAGGAAAAAGGAAGGGATCCTCTGGGCTGACTGCTGTACTCACTTCTCCACTGTCTGGAAGAGAAAGCTGGAATGCAAGAGGAAGGCGATTCAGACAGCAGAAGCAGTATGGCACAGTCCTCTGAAACATCAGGAGAGTGTGTTTAAAAACATAGGAGAGTATGAGTTTAAAATGGCAATAGCCTTAGCAGGGCATATGCTTCTGGTTTCTTAAATGACTTGTACTGTATACATAAGACACAGCAGATTTGCACCTTATGGGC
Source organism: Alligator sinensis (assembly GCF_000455745.1). Taxonomy (NCBI): domain Eukaryota; kingdom Metazoa; phylum Chordata; order Crocodylia; family Alligatoridae; genus Alligator; species Alligator sinensis. The sequence goes on along the minus strand of NW_005842970.1, from coordinate 498,095 downwards.
ACATCCACACATGCAAGCACGTGTGCTTGCAGCAGCTCAAATAGAAGCGGCGCAAATTTCAGCCAGGGCTTTTTGCCTCAGTGCATGTGCCTGGACATGCACTTTGTTGTGAACAAATTGGGTCACTTGGAGCAAAATAACCCTGTCTGGCTCCTCCCGGATCTGCAGCCAGGGGGAGCTAGAGCCCAGGACCAGCACCTGTGCTGGCCCCAGCAGTATAAAAACCTGCCCTGGCTAGTAGCTCAGGGCTAGTTGCCCTCAGGAACTTTTGAGGCCCAGCCAGTTGGTATCTGGGGACACTAGCTCCTTGTGTCAGCTAGACTGCTGAAGCAGCATCCCAAATTCACTTTTTTAAAATACCCCTAAATCCACATTCTTCCACAAGTAGAACAAGAAAGAGAGAGAGAGAGAGGGATTGAACAGATGGGCAATGTTTTATTGCTATATTTACAATGTTAAAGAAATTTAGAAGCCTCTAGCATCATAATAAAATAAATCCTAAATGTCTATATGTTTGAATGTTTGCTTTTGGTTTCTTTATCACATGGTGGATGTGTGATGGGGGGATGTGGGGTTTGCATGATGGGGTGGGAAGGGGGTGGGGGATGTGAGTGGGTGTGTGGGTAGATGTGGGGGATGTCAGTGTGTGAGTAGGTGTAGGGGGACTGTGTGTGTGGGGGCTGCTTAGGTGGGGTGGGTCTCCTGCATGAACGCCGCATGCCCCCAGTAGCAGCAGGAGTGTGGCGGCAGCGGCAGGCAGGGAGCTCCCACAGATGCCGCCAGCACTGTCAGCGGCAGGGGTGACCGCTTACCAGGGGGAGTGACCACCCACAGATGTCGGCAGCAGCTAGCAGTGATCGCTGACTGCCCACCAGATGCTGCCAGTGGCAGGGGGGCATGGTGGCAAGCAGCGACTGCCCACAGGCACTGCCGACAGTGTCGGCGGCGCCTGTTCTGAGGGTGTGCACCTCCATGTTCAGGGGATTCATGTGCACCTGCAGGGGGTATATGTGCTGCTAATGGTCCCCTGC
>NW_005842970.1:487241-496886 GCF_000455745.1 Alligator sinensis | reverse complement strand
CCCCGTTCATTTCCCCCCCCCCACACACACACACACACTCCCTGGCAGTAGCAGAGAAGGAGCAGAAGGCTGAAGAGAGCAGGGGAAGTCTCCAGCTCATTTCCAGGGGCTTGTCTCCAGCCTCCTGCTTGTCTCCAGCCCTCTGCTCATTCTCCTGGTTGTCTCCAGCCTCGGGAGGCTAGAGATGAGCAGGAGACTGGAGACGAACAGGGAGACATTCCCCTGGTGTCTCCAGCCTCCTGCTCATTCCCCTGCTCATCTCCAGCCTCAGGAGATGAGCAGGGGAACAAGTAGGAGCCTGGAGAATGAGCATCTTCAGGGGCTGTCTCCAGCTTCCTGCTTGTTCTCCTGCTCCTGCTGTAATGTTTTTGTTCCTGCACATGCCTCTTGCAGTGTCTCAAAGGGGTTTGAGATGCTGCAAGAGGCACATGCACACTCATCTGGATGCGCCCTATAAACTAACTAAATTAGAGATGTATAATGTGAGCTTTCATGAGCCTGAGCTCATTTCATCACATGCTGTGAGAGGACATGCACAGAGCAGTTATCAAAAAAAAAATGGATAGGGGAAGGTGGAAAGGGGGGAAATAGGGCAGTTGTACTGGGAGAGGCAAACAAGTAATAAATCCATAAGAACAAAAAAGGTCACAGAAGCTAATTCAGGTAATGGGTAAAAATCTGTAGTCTCTGTTTTTAAACCATCCAACACAATTCAGTCTGTGGATGATTTCTTACTCCACAATTTAACGTTCAGGTTCATTTTTAAAGTTTTGGTGCCTAGGAACCTACTCTGAAATCTGAAATAGTTGTGTAAGGACAAAGCAGGAGAGTGCCATGGAAGCAGAAGTAATGTCCTCATCAGTAGGGCCCTACCAAATTCACAGTGGAAGTGGGATGTGCAGTAGCTACTTTATCTTGCAGGTTCCCCCATTCACCCCCTCCCCTTCTGGATGGTGGAGGGGTCATGCCACTTGTTCCTGATTGGCAGGGAGGCGAAAACTGTGTTTTAAATGTGGTGCTGTTTTTACTTCCTGGCCGGTCAACAGCAAACAGCAGAGCCACTTGGGATCCTCAGCCAGTCAGCAACAGGGGAGAGGGGATGCAGGGAAACCTGCAAGATTAAAGGAGTTCTGCGCAGCCCACTTCTACTGCAAATTCAGTAGGGCCCTACTCAACAGGGATAATATTCTTTATACCTTGCAGTCCACCCCAAGAGGGATTTTGGTGTACAGGAGTATGACACCCATGGTAGTTAATATAGTATTAGCTAGAAACTTGTCAATGGAGCCTGGTTTCTTAAAAAAATCATGGTGTCTTTCAAATGGCAGCTCTAGTGGCATATCGGAATAGGATAGAGGTAATATAACTAGAAACTCCTTCCATAATTGTGCCAATGTCAGGGGCTTTCTGGGTTGCCAGATTTTGTGGATCTTGGGTAGTAAGCAATAGTTGCCTGGCCAAGGTTCCTAGGAGGTTGAAGTATTAATTCTTTTAAAGAGTTTCTTGTTTGATGCTGCTTTATCCATGTCAAAAGTTGTTCTCTTATCAGCCTGTTGTATGATAATATCAAGATTGTTTTTACGATTGAGTATGGCTTTCCATTTCACAGGACTGAGTTTCTAACATAAGTGATGTTCTTTTTTTGGCAATCTCAAAGTGAGTGCAGAGGTGGAAACAGTTTATATACAAGTCCATAGTGGGGCTGTGACTCTCGGGTACTGTCTAGGAGCTGTTGGGGGGAGGGGGTTGTGCTGTGTATGGGTCTGGCCTTTTAGCAGGTTGATTTTGTTGCATGACTCCTTGTCATAGAAATATTTCCTTAGTCTTAAGTGACAGAAAGCAGTCTCGAGGTCTCCCTGTTGAGTTGTGTAATAGAACAGAAGGAAAGACGATGAGAGAGTACTGACACCTCAGCTGGGCTGAGAGTGGCTGGATAGCTTGATGCTATTACTGTGAATAGCAGGGGGGTTTCAGCATTTGAGTTTGGAAGGTTATGCTTTCTTTTTGCTATTTTTTTTAAATTCCATTTTGCCTATCTTCTCATACATGGGTTTCCTGCTTACATTCCAGCTGTATGTGTGCAAAGGAGACAGCATAGGACAAAAACATCTGGTCTTAAGTAGTTGTCTTTCAACTACTGTTTGCATGGAGATGATCAGGAAGCAAGTTTTTTGCCTTATGAAATGTGAAATGGTGAGATAAAAAAATGCATGTTGGGACCAAACCAAGATATTTCCATTTCTGTAGAAACCAGAGAGAGACCTACCCCAGAGTAGCCAGCGGTCAAGACACTCACCTGAGATGTTGGCTAATCAAGTCAACAATTAAAGTCACAGATCAGGCAGAGAAGCAAATTGAAATTGAACCTGTATGTACTGGATTTGTTTTGTTTTTTTTCAATTCTAGAAGGAGAGATTAAAGATGCGCCCAGATGGGAGCCTCAGAACTTGCACTTCTGTGAACTTAAGCAGCCCAGGTTTCAGAGTCTGTTTTTTCGCTTGACAGCTTGGGTCCATCTCCAGTGTTTTCTTTTCTGCTATAGCATATAGTACAGCAACCACCTATTTACTTAACATAAAAATCTATTAATTTTCTTACAGCTTGGAATGCTCCCTTCTTTCTCTTTGCTTTTGTTTTTCTGTCATACAGTATTGGGTAGATGACAGGTTCAGTGCTGCTCTGAATCATGTGGGTGATCCCTGAGCTCTAGATCACCCGAGTTGTCAGCTGAACTCATCTCGAGGAAATATTGAGTATCATGGGAGAAGCAGGCAGTTAAATGTATTCCATTTATATTCTAAATTGGGGAATCAATTATATATAATGGGGAGAATGAATTCAGTCCTATTTCTCTTGGCTGTTGTCCTGGTTTCATTTATATACTTGGGGACCATATTTTTGCCTCTTCTATAAAGTGACTCCAAGTCTTTATTTACTGAACATCCATTTTTGATTGGAAATATAAATCCTTTTACATAATCTTCCACTCCTTTTTAAATCAGCAGTGCATAGATGGTCTCCATTACCAATCTGGTGCATATAGTTAGTGATAAAAGAGCTTAAGTTTCAGGGTGTTCCTGTTCTCCTCTCTTTCTGAGTCCTTCAGAGGAGGTGGGATGGGGACTTACCGTTTCACTGAAATAGTTATGAAACGCTATTACGTTCTTGTCTTATTTTACACCACCTCTAACTTTTGCCCTTATCACTGTTTCTGATGCTGAATGGCATAGCTTTTCATTCTTAATTTCATTCTGTGATTTTTGTATACAAAGATCAAACACATATATTCACTACAAATAATATACTTGGTTCTTTTTTAGCATAGATTTCTTTTATAAAAGTAAAATAGTAAAAGCTTCCATGGGAGAGAGAGAACAGTCAACATTCTGCATAATTGGTTGCTGTTTCTGAACATACGCAAATCTGAATCTGTTAATTGGATGCCTAAAAGGGCCTTGAGGATAAATTAACTGCCCAAGTCACAGAAAGTGATCCAGATCAACCCATATTCAGTATCTACAAAAAAAAAGTGCACTTGAACACTTCTGTTTTTGCAGAGAGAAAGAGTATGCTCAGGAGCATTCCAGCTAAGGCATATAAGCTGCTGAGCGCACTGGCCCACTACACATGCAGGTAAAGGGGCTATAGGATCCAATGAGTGATTCACACAGTTGCGCATCCTGCAATACCACATGTGCATGGCGGGATGGGCGACTGTGGAATTGTGCATTAGTTCCCATTATACATTATTACTGGTGCAGGGGGAGCCCAACCTGGGACTGTCTCTGCACCAGCAAGAAGCAAGTTCTTGCAACTGGGACCCCCCTTAGCTGAGGAGCTCCCAGATGCTGGGGCACCCCATGCACCACCACCCTCTCCTAGGAGATCACTGCTGTGGCAATCCCCACATCCTGGAAGTCTGTGGAACTACTTGGGCAAGGTTCACCCCTGTGGCTGAGGCCCATAGCTAACAGGGCTTCTCGCCTCAGGGGAGACCCTGCTACACATGCAAATTAAAGCTCGAACACAACCAGCTATAAAATTAGTACACATTTTCAATGTCTAACTTTATAGCTAGTTGGAACTTTTTATTGTGTGAAAGCTGCTTTGCATGTATAGCTGGTATCAAGGTAATTGTGCAATTAACCAGTTAATTGCACAACACCTGTAATGCATAAAGCAGGGCCATAGGTACCTAAATTTTACCTAGGCTCCTGGAGCAGCTTTGTCTTTTAAGCATCCACAGAGCACATCTAACTCATACAAAGACCATTTAATGCTGGTCCAAGTTATAGCACCCACATATCTTGAAAAATTGTTATGTTGCACTTTTTGTGTTTGTTTTTTTCTTACAGTCTGTTTAGATCTTTGGAGACTTCCATGTCTGTGAGCTTTCCTGTGTTTCTGCAGGACTTTCATAACATTTTAGAATCTTTTCTAGTTAGATACCAGACTTGTGGACCTGTTTTGTTCCACTCATATAGTCTGTGGACAAAATATGTTCTATCTTACTGTGAATTTGTTTTCCCCTTGTCAGGGTTCATTTGTTTTCCTTGCAAAACTTCTGGGATTCATATTTAATAATATTTTATAAGATGCCTGGCAAAATGGAACTGTGATCCAGAGCTTGATTGATAATGATCAATATACTAATAATAAGCAATTTCTGTTCAGGATAGTAGCAAAAATTATAGAACAAAGCTATTTTATCAGCCACTTCAAAAAATATAAATGTAAATTATTGCATCATATTTAGACCTAGTTTTGTCCTCAGGAAGCAGATTTTAGTGCAACAAAGCAAAATTTAAAATAACAACATACCACACAGTGGGTGCGTCTACATGACATTATGTCACGGTAGCAATGTGCTATGGCAACATAGCATTCACAAGCAAAACCCATGATGCTGCAGTTATATCGCCATAGTGATGAACTCCCCCATTATAGCACATCGCTATGGTGACATAGTGCCAAAAAATAACCATGTGTGGTGCACATGGCTCAATAGAGGCTGTTACTGTAACAGTGGTTCCATAGTGGTATGTGTAGACATGCCCAGTGTTATTAACCACTTCAGCTCTTAACAGGACTAATCTAAAGTTGTCTTTGAGAGTAATTGTCTTAGCTTTGAAGTGCAGTCAGTCCAAAAAAAGGACTATTAGAGAAGTCCAGATGGCATCTTTGTTAAAACAAAGTGTGAAACCTCTAATAATAAATGTCAAGCAGTGTTGTAAATATTCTGCAAAGAATTGTACCAACTGAAAATGGTGGCTGCAAACAACTGGTTCATGTGATTCATGACCAAGAATTTCAAAGCTTCTAATTTAATTAGCATAAATCAAAAACAAAGGATAATGGCACCTCACCCTCCCTCCCCACCACACACCATATATTAGTCATTTGAATTATTAAAAGCTGAAATGGTACGTATGTATCTTGTTTGCTAGACTCTTTCATTTAGGTTGTGTTTCAGGTCAGTGCATTCATTTTAAAATTAACATAACCGCACCAGATGAACTACTGAAAAAACTGGATGTTAGACTGCAGAAACATTTAATCTTCTGTTAGTATGGCAAGATTGTCACATGCATTTAAAATATAAAACAGGATGTTAATGTTGAGTAGGGATGGGAGTAGGAGTAAGTTCTTAGAGGCTGCTATTAACCCCCTCCCCTTCCCCCAGCCCATGAGTTGATGTAGATAGTTAGAATCTTCTCTCTAAATATTCCTTAATTTTGTTTTTCACTTGTGTGTGCTAGCAGAATGAAATTTGCTAGACAGGGAGTATGCCATGCTCTGTAAATTACTGTATAGCAGTTTATGCTCTCTGAAAGAGAAATGGGAAGAGAAATTCCGCAGACTGCTCTTATAGTTGGGACAGGCAAATGCCACTCAGTATATAAGCAATAATTTGCCTTAAGAAACAAAAGATGACATCCAGAATTGGTTAGGTAGTTAATTTAATTATTACTTTACAGGGCTAAATTTGGAGACTTTATTCAGCTAAAAATGTTAATAAGGACCTCGACTTCAGGGTGAAATAATACTCTGTGGACTACAACTTGCCATGAGGTATACTTTGGTTTTAGGGAATTTCTCATCTGTTCCACACTTTATATACTGGCTTCAATTTAGTAATATGCTAAAGGTAGAAAGCTTCTTTTAAATAAGTTCTTTAGTTTCCAAGGATTTTTGATACTTTGATGCACCAAACAGTTTGCCTATGGGCTATCTGATGGGCACTTATACTTTACTCAAAGCTCAAGTAGGAGAAAATTATTAAATATTTATTTTTTAAACTTGTGTTTTTGAAATTCATTGAAACTGAAGCTACTGCAAAAAAGTACTTAACTATTTTCAGACATATTATTTTCTCTGTTTCAGAGGTGAAATCTAAATAAGAATTGAAACATGGATCTAGACTCAGTCCCTAAATTAGATGAAGAGACAGAGATTTTCAGGACCCAACAAAGACAGACTTATGAACTGCTGGGAATTGGCCAGGGGACTGGTATTTCCTGTGACTCAAGTTTGCCATCTGAAAGATCCTATCCTTACTCATCTCATCATCCTTGTGTGCATATTAATAGCAGCAATGATTGGGGGATTTCTGAAGAGCTACGAATTCGAGAACTGGAAGAAATCAAGTCTAGAGCAGCCCAAATGGAGAAAACCATGCGTTGGTGGTCAGACTGCACTGCCAACTGGCGGGAGAAATGGAGTAAAGTTAGAGTAGAAAGGAATAAAGCCCGGGAGGAAGGGAGGCAACTGAGACTCCAGCTGGAGACTACAATGAAGGAACTGAGTGTTCTGAAAAAAATGAACCAAGACTTAGCAAAAGAAAAGGAGGAGTTAAAAGCTGAAATTGCTCAGAAAAAGAAATATAGTTTCTTAGAGGTACCTTATTTGAGAGAAGATGGTCACCAGTTTATGTCTCTGGAACAAGAACCTGTTAAAGAAGTGGTCAAGAACAACATCATCTGTGGCATGAAGGATTCTTGTAAGGTAAAGAATTTTAGCTCAGTGAGACTTTTTCCAACTCGAGGAGAAGAATGAGCTATGAATTTGTATCTAAACATTTTGGGAAATTTCTATTTCTGGTCAGTATATGCAAGATACACTTATTTATGCTCTCTGACAACATTGTAAAGCTTTGTTTTTCTCCACACCCAAAAATTCAGTACATATTTATATATGCATTTGAAGTCCAAGTTTACCATTAACCACATATACACTATTGTGTCAGAGTAGTGCTATACCTAGACTTCTGGCGGCCCTGAGTACACTTTTAGTATCGGGCCCCCCTTTACCAGGGATAATGATTTTTTTTGTTGCAAAAGTCTTTATCACATCTATGATATCAATGTCTTTAAATAGTTCATTTTCAATTGATAACATTGCTAGTCGCGTATATGCTCAATATTATTATTTTTTTTTTGCAATTGTAATTTTTTTTTTTTCATTTTTGGTCCTCCTTTCTGTCTGGGCCCTGGGCAGCTGCCCAGTTCACCCATATCTATGTCTGGGTCTGTGTTAGAGAGGTAGTCTGTTAGATCAGTAATATTATTTAAAGTTATTTTGGGTTCCTCCAACCCTTATGTACCCTCTTCCAAAATGCAGTGTGGATTTCATGGTGTCCAAAGGTATTGTTAAACAGTCTTTACTGACTTGTGGATGCAGGCACAGATGAAAGTGAGAAGTACCTAGTAGTAGTCCTAGCCTTTCAACATTCCTCCTGCCCTTCATCATTAATTAAAGTTTCTGTAAGAAAAAGGACAGCCCTTCTCTATAGAATGGGAGGATTTTTATGGAGCTAGGTTTACAATGATATTGCTTCATATTAGTGATGATGTCTGTGGACTTTTAATGAGTAGAATAATTTGCTGCAGCTCTACTCTTCTGTGTCAATATAAAGATACAAGGTGGAAATATTTGGCTAATGTAATTCCATGGACTTTAAAGAAAACTATACTACAGCAGGAAGTCTGACCTATAGTTTATTTTCAGTTTTAAGATTATTGCAGCAATTGGAAAAATGGAATTGTCTCCCACTTAAAAGGATTTCATTCGAATAGGCTCTGCAGGTCTTTCTCTTCAGTCACCAGGCTTAAAGAAAGATCTGTTTCTTCCTGCATAGCTTATATTAGTAGGTGTGAAGTTAATGATGCATTAATGATGCAACCTTTTATTAGATGGTTTTCAATATAATGACTCATCTTGTAATGTAAGTAAGATATAATTTTAGTCGCTCTAAAAATGTGTTGAATTCAAATGTGAATTAACCACTATTGTGACAAAGTACTCATTAACTTAAATGTGCAATACTGATTTACCAGTGTATTCATTTAATTAAATAAGGCAACTACAAAAATATAGAAATCTCTTTGAATTGGTACATTTAATCTTAGTTGATGTCCATAAAAGTTAAGTAATTTTCCTGACTTGAATAATGTGCACTCAGTGATGTTATGCATGTGAGTTTGTTATGGAGTTGTATAAAGCTCCTAAACACAGACTTTCAACCTCAGATTTAAACAGTAAGTGTTGTTTTCGGTTAAAGCCCCCCCCCCAAAAAGTCTTATTTCAATCAGTCTGTTTGCCACTGAATTAAATAAGGCCAGGATTCCACCCTAAGGTTACAAACCTGCAAAGACTTATGTTTATACTTTAGTATAACCATATTTCCAGTTCCAAAAAAGAGGACACCCGTTGCATGGGGGGATCGGGGGTATATAATTGTGGGGCTAAGTGATGCCAGTTCCCTGCCCCTACCCATTCTGGTGCCTTTCACTCCCAAGCCATAGCCACCCCAGCCCTGCTGGTGCCCTTCACTCCTAACATGTAGCCCCCTGCCCCTCCCCCGGAGCTGGAGGGGCAGGCACCTTCACCCCCCCTTCCCCTGCCCCCCCCAACAGTCCCCAATCCCTGGTTCTCTGACCCCTCCCCACAGACTTACCTGTCTGCAGCTGTGGAGCTGCTCCCACCCCCCTGACAAGTACATGCCGGCCCCGTGTGTGTGCACCCTGTCTCCAGTTGCCCTCCCCCGCTCCACCCAGCCCCAAGTAGCTCCTTGCTAGGGCAAGCCAAGAAGTGCAGGGAACAACTTCAGAGCTGAGCTGACCAAAATTCCAGACATTTGATCATATATTTTTAAACCACCTGGACGGAGATGGGATGTGTCACAACCCAAAGTTGTGGTTTTTCTTGTTTGTGTGTGCTTCGGCATCGCTAAATCATGTTCCCGCCAAATTGAAGCCCTTTTGCACGGTGGAGTGTTCTGCTGCAACAGAGAACCCGCGTGCAGGAGCTTTTCCTGCCAGTTCTGTAGCTTTCTTTGCATAGTGCATTTCTTTTGCATTATAGTAATGCATGATGCAAGGAGTCCCTGCCATTTGTATTAGGATTCGCGCCACATTATTGGCCAGTCTTAATGTAGGCACATGTGGTGGCTAGCTATTGGCTTGCTAGCCGTACAAAAGGCTTGGGTGGTTTCCGCCCAAATCGGAGAGAGAAAAAGAAAGCACGTGGAGTTCGGGAAAGGAGCGTGAGGATCTCTAAGCGCTGCTGATCCATACGAACCCAGCTTTTTCCTTAAGAAGGCAACAGAGGTTTAATTTATCGAACCCACGGAGCTTCAACAACTCC
>NW_005842970.1:487030-487231 GCF_000455745.1 Alligator sinensis | reverse complement strand
CTTTACCGCCCCCGAGAAACCTAACCTTTAGCCTCCCCCCATCGCCGATTGCAGCCCAGACGTATCCCTATCCTAAGGACCCAATTGTCGAGCCCACGGAGTTTAACAGCTCCGGGGGACCTGGGAACTGAGTAACACTCACGGAGATACAGCTGCTCCGTGGGAACAAATTCTTGAACCCCGCGGAGCCTGAATCACTCC
>NW_005842970.1:477153-484217 GCF_000455745.1 Alligator sinensis | reverse complement strand
GTTCCCCGCCATTTGTATTATAATTCGAGCCCCATTATTGGCTTGCATTAAATTATTCACACGTGGCGGCTAGCGATTGGCTTGCTAGCCGTACAAAAGGCTTGGGTAGTTTCTGCCCAAGTCGGAGAGAGAGAAAGCATGTGGAGTTCGGGAAAGGAGTGTGAGGATCTCTAAGTGCTGCTGATCCATACGAACCCAGCTTTTTCCTTAAGAAGGCAACAGAGGTTTAATTTATCGAACCCACGGAGCTTCAACAACTCCGCGGGACTTATTTACCGTCCCCTCGGAGCCTTAACGACTCCGAGGCAACTAACCTCTAGCCTCTCCCCGTCGCCGATTGCAGCCCAGACGTATCCCTATCCTAAGGACCCAATTGTCGAGCCCACGGAGTTTAACAGCTCCGGGGGACCTGGGAACTGAGTAACACTCACGGAGATACAGCTGCTCCGTGGGAACGAATTCTTGAACCCCGCGGAGCCTGAATCACTCCGGGGTCAAGGAACCGAGTATATTAGAGTCTTCCACCGAGAACTCAAGCGGAGCTGAGCCTGGAAAGCTGACCAGTCTACACCGCGACCACCTTGGGTGTAAGTAAATAATCTTTTCAATCAACCATTACGCCTCCGTGACTGATTCTAGCTAATGCGTGTCATACCGCAACGCGGTCTTTTCCAACCCCGTGTACCCGGGCTACCGGCCACAGCCTGTGTACACACAAAGACGGGTCCCCGGCTCGCCCCGGCTCACACATGGCGACCCAAATGGGATCGGGAGAGAGCTCGCACATGGTGACCCAGGCGTGATCGGAAGTTGGCCCGCACAGGATGATCCAAAAAGATGACAAGTTCGGGAAAACCTGGACATATGGTAACCCTATATTATACCTTTACTTCTGAAATAAATGTAAATGATTTAATGTTGAGCTGTCCAACTTTCATGTAGTCCAGAGTTGCTTGCCATGCCAATGCACAGTCCTGGACCATACACTGCAGGGCAGCTCTGTCAGGATCCCAACCCTTCCTCCCTTGTGGGCTGTATCAACAGCATGCAGCCCCTTACCTGCTTTCACTCTGGACTTTGCCAGTGGTACACAGACCCCCAGGAGACCAGCCCCACTGCATGGGTGGTGCCAGAAACATGTATCATCCTGTTTCAGAAACATGTGGCATCCTGTCTCACAGGCTGTGCCAGGAGTATACAGACTCCGCCTGGTCACTTCCTTGCTGTGTGGCAGTGGGAGAAGCAGCCACTAAGGCCTGTTGGCTTAATGTAGCCAATGAGCCTCCAGTTGAACAACCTTGATGTAATGTATCAAGTTAACTACATAGATTAACATGCATAGGACTAGGACCCGAAGAAGTGAGCAGAAAACATATCTCTAAATTATTTACCATCTTCATCAGTGTAGGTTAATGTACTATCTGCTATTTAAAGCATTATAGCTCCTGTTCATTTTAGTTGACTGGAATGTCCATTTAGCTAACCTGAGAATCATTTAATACAACTTTCAGGCGTAAGTCAAAAAAATTCATACGAATGGATTTCTCCAGACTTGCACTGCATCTTGAGATGACCTACATTACTTTAAGAACTGACTGGAATTCTTAATGAGTATTCTTAACGGGAGAATTTTTTTTAAATGTCCCCTCATTTGTATCTACAATTTTGCACAAAATCAAAAATCCTTTGCCAACAAAAACCAAATGATATGCCCTCCCTTTGCCACCAGGGATTTAAAAAAGGGGTAATGCATATTGCACATGCAGAAATGGGCCTGATACAAAAACCAATGAGGTTAGCAGAAAGACCCTAATTGACTTCAATGTCACTTGGAGCAAACACTTAAGAGCAAAATCTGGGTCTTTCTGAAAAGGTTGTACAAGTATAAATTGCTCATGTGAGGGTGGGTGTGACATGTTTAACTGAAAACTTACCAATTGCAGCTAATATGCAAGCAGATCCATGTTCTAGCATTTTAGTATGTGTTAAGTGCTCTTGTGGCATTGCAAAGTTGTTCCCTTTCAAGTGAGGGAACCTAATACCTACTCACTTTAATACATCACTACATTCCAATGATTTTCCACTGCTGTAAGTGAATGTGTCAAACCATACTAATGGAACTTTGCTGCTCCCAAAACTCTGTCCTGTAGAAGTGAGTAAGTGGGGCTTAAGCTTTCTGTGCTAGGTTTACTCCATATCCTTCCACAGGGATGTAACCTGATGTCCCAAAGCTGACTTAATTTAATTACATCATTTAGGAATCCAGGGCACTTGTACACATGATGCCATTAATATGGACACGTGATGAAAATGTCACTTTGTGTGGCTTAATGGCATCACAGTGTACACATGAAAGATTTTAGGGGGCTTTAAATGACTTTGCATCATTGCAAACTAAACTACATATAGATATAATTTAGTTTGCAACTTTGTAAATTGCAATGATGCAGCTATCAGCTCGCCCCCTGGCCACAGGAGAGGTGGGCAGGCTCTGCTGGAAAAAAGGATCAGGCTCCTTGCCACTTTTGCCTTCAGCAGGCAGAAGCAGCAAGGGGCCCAATCCTTTTTTTTGGCTGAGCCTGCCTGCAACTGGGGGGCAAGTTGCCAGCGGGCCGAGGAGCCCCCTGAGCTGCAGGAGGCCCTCATCCTTCCCTCCACAGTAGTGGCACCCCCCAGGGCCACTCAAGTGGATTGCTAGCAGGCCGGGTGCTGCCCCAGCTTAAGGCAGCACCTGGCCCAATCCAACTATTCCCTGAGTAGCTTCAGTGCCCCATGCACTGTCCCCATTGCCTGGGACTACCCAGGAATGGGCTGGCTTGCCCTGGGGCAGCACGGGAAGGTGGCAGGTGGGCGCCTGAGTATGCTGGTGGCCAGAGAGGGCAGTGGAGACGGTGCACAGAACACAAGAAGCCTGCTGAGCCCAAGCTTCCCCAAGCCCACCCAGGCTTCCCACATCCTGTGTGCCATCTCTGCTGCCTGGCAGCCAGCACACCCAACCGCCCTCATGCTGCCTCCCTGAGCTGCCCCAGGGGCAAGCCAGCCTGTTTCTGGGCAGTCCCAGATGGTGGGACGTCAGTGGGGACAGTGCACAGGGCACTGGGAGCCCTGGCAGGCTCAGGAAGAGTTGGATCTGGGCCGGTGCTGCCTCCAAGGTGGGGCAGCACCCATCCCACTAGGTGGCTCCAGGGGGCACTGCTGCCATGGAGGGTAGGACTAGGGTCCCCTACAGCTCGGGATCCACTCGGCCCTCCAGCAGCTCATCTTCTTCCCAGCCATGGGCAGGCTCTGGCTCCAAAAAAAAAAGAAAAAGGATTGGGATCCTCACCATAATGTGACAGAAAAATTGAAATGGTTTAGTTCTCAGGGTTTTATTTTATGCCCCACTGTTTCGATTTAGGGGGCATAGAATAAAACCTTGGGGATTAAATCCCTGTCACGTGTACAGGTGCCCAGAGTGCTGTCTGACACACCAGCTGATTTAGTGTCCCAGTCAAGGACATTACTAAAAACATTTGGTATGGATCAAAAACTAATAAAAGGAAATTACTTTTCACATTGCGTGTAATTTAGGTGTGGAACTCATTGCCACCAGGTGTTGTGGAAGCTGACAGTTTAGCCAGATTCAGACACGTATTGGACATAGACCTGGAAGAAAGGGACATTGGTAGCTATTGAGCATGGGAGTTAGGGATACATCCTATGAATTTTAACTTCCTATACCTTAAATGCTGGAGGCTGCAAGTGAGAGAGGAACAGTGGAAAAAAATCCTGGTCATACCCAGCTCCCTTTCAGCATCTACTCTCGGCCATTGTGTCACACAGGATACTGGGCAAGATGGACCTATGGTCTGACCCAGTAAATAGTAGTTCTTATGTTCATCTTTTCCTGATGTGCAAGAGCCCCTGATATTATTCTTCCTGTGTGGCAGTATGTGCTTATGCCATGGCAGGCCCTTCAGACTTCATATTGACATTACTTATCCCATAAATGGCTGCCTTTTTAAGCTTAGGATATCATATCTTCACTTTTTTTTTGGTTTGTTTTGCTCCTTCCTTTCCTCAGGATATGAAAATTACTGAAGACATGATAAGAGACAATCAAGATACAAGATTCAGTCTACAGCTTCATGACTCCTTGATTGAAGGATCTCTTGGCAGATGTCACGAAAAGCCTAGGCAAAGGATGGAAAGCATAGCCCAGCCTCTAGAGAATGAATCGATATCTGTTTCTGCCTTGCATTTGCATTTGGATGAGACTCAGGATGTCTTACAAAAGGAAAGACAGTAAGTGTAAAATATATCCTCCTTAAAGTAAATCACATTTTAAAATATTTTTTAAAAGAGTTTTAAAAGGGTGATGCAACTCTGTGTGCATTTATGGCTCATACATGTCCTTGGATAATGTCAAGTTCTATTAGCAGTCATCTGATGAATATTTTTAGGGGGACACACCTAGCATAAGGAATTTGTTTTTGTTTTGCGGTGACAGCCATTTTTATGCTATTTGAAGATGTTTCAATATTTTTGTATGTTTTTGGTCCATATACTTGAGAAATATTCCATATGGGCCTAAAATAGGCAGGTGGGATTAGCAAAGGATGCTTGTTGCAATTTCATATTAGGATTATTTTATCTGGTCTTTTGTATATAAAGTTCCTGGAATGTTCTACCATAGGGTTACACTTACAGACCCATATGGAAGCTTCAACTAG
This sequence comes from Alligator sinensis, assembly GCF_000455745.1. Lineage (NCBI taxonomy): Eukaryota > Metazoa > Chordata > Crocodylia > Alligatoridae > Alligator > Alligator sinensis. The sequence goes on along the minus strand of NW_005842970.1, from coordinate 479,505 downwards.
TTCAGAGTATAATTCCATATATTCTCCGTGATACAGGATTTTGAGATGAAAGGTGTTATAAATGTGAAAAATATCAGTAACAGTAATGCCTTTTCATTTAAGTTTTATATAGGAAATTGAAAGCTTGAGGGACTAGAAATGGAATACAAAACTTTCATTATAGGACATTGATATGAATCAGTTGGCATAAATAGTGAATATTTATCTCCTAGTTATTCAGTGCCCGGAAGGAAGTGACTTGTTTATTTCATATTAGTTGCTAGAAGACAGATGTCTGTATTAGGATTGTTTGTAGCCATTGGGAATTAACTGATGATCCCTGTGGATGAGATTGAGGCACGCTGACCTAACCTTCAAGGAAGCTTGCAATGTGTGCTTAAACCCGTGAAGACTAAAAGATTTCAGTCACCAGCACAGTCTCTCTGATTTATTTAACTCAGTGTCTTGTCCATAGCAACAACGGCAGTAAATTCAACATCTTTAGTTCAAGAAACTGGCAAAAACAGGCTATTTTATGGTACTTCTTTTCATAATTGTCCTGTTGCTATTGTGAATCTGTGGCTATACATCTGTTTATGAATTGGTTTTGGCATGCAAGCCATGCAGGACTCGCACAGCTATTCTTTCATCACAACAAAATGTTTCCCAAGGATATGGTGAATGTTTTTATCTTTGTGTTTAAAACTGCCTACTTTCCTAATTTCCTCACAAATCTCTGAAAATTGATAGCTGATGTGAGCAATCCTAAAGAGCAATCTCTGGTATTCCTGTCAGTTGCTAATACCACCAATATGCCATGTTGTATTATATCTGTCACTGCATCACCAGGTTATATGTTACATAGTATGTTTTCCTTATTGTGTTATCAAAAGAGCCGGTCAGAAAATGAGTGGTATAAATAGACTAGTTGTAGTTCCCTTTATGTCAGATAAACACCTCCATTCCCACTGATGTCAAAAGTAATTGAAAGCACTGAGATTTTGTAGGATTTTGTAGGATTTTCAGTGTTTTGAAGAATCAGTTCCCTTAACAGGTAGTTCCTTCCTTGTTTCCATCCACTTCTGATCTTACTTAGTGTCACTTGTTCAAAATTGTGAAGTGTCTGCAAATTTCTTTGCTCTCCTTCCATATAGGTATGGATTGAAAATTTGAGGCTTATGAATGTTTAAAGGAGAAGCAATCAGGATTATAGGGAAATATGACTGGAAGAGACATTGCAAGAGTATTTAGTTCAGCCTTCTGCTCAAGGCAGGATCATCACTGACTAAACCATCCTAGTAAATATCTGTCCAACCTGCTCTTGAAAATTTCCAGGGAAGGGGATTGCACAGTTTTTCTAGGTAGCCTGCTCTAATGCTTGACCACCCTCAGGGTCAAATATGTCCTCCTAATCTCCAACCTAAATTTCCCCTGCTGCACCTTGAGACCATTGCACTAGTCCTGTCCTCTATGGCCACATACTACTATATAATAATTTTTCAGCTGTTTGAAGACTATTATCAAATCCCTCCTTAGTCTGGAGAAAAGAAGACTAAATAACCCTAGTTCTTTCAGCCTTTCCTCACAATTTTCTATCTCAGATCTCTAATAATTTTTGTCAAGACTCTTTCCAATCTGTCTATATCCTTCCTTAGATGTGGGACCCAAAATGGACATAGTACTTCAAGTGAGGCCTCACCAGTGCTCAGTAGAGCAAAAGAATCACTTCACTTGATTTGTAAGCGACAATCCTATTCCTCCAATATACTCTTGTCATATTTTGTAAGAAGATACCTTTGTCTCATATTCAGCTAATAGTCCTCTGTAACCCCTGGCCCTTCTTTACAGTACTGCAGCCTAGCCAGTATTTCCCCAGTCTGTATTTGTGCATGCAATTATTCTGTCCCAAGTGCATTACTTGAAGTTTGTCCTTGTTGAGTCTCATCTGATTGCAGAACATTTTTCTAGTCTACTGAAGTCATTCCAGATCCTAGCCCTACTCTCCAGAGTGTCTGCTATTCCACCCAATTTGGTTTCATCTGTAAATTAGCTATCCATGCATTCAATCCCATTATACTAATCATTAGGGAAGCTCGGGAGAGGAGCATCAAGGAGCATATCTGTGGGGGCCTGCAGGGGAGATCATGATCAGGGGCAATCAGCATGGGTTCACCAAAGGCAGGTCCTGCCAGACCAACCTGATTGCCTTTTATGACTAAGTAACTAAATCCTTGGATGATGGTGTCACTGTGGACGTAGTCTTTCTAGACTTTAAGAAGGCCTTTGACACTGTCTCTCACCCCATCCTCATCAATAAATTAAGTGACTGTGGCATTGATGCCTGCACAGTTGGATGGGTAAAAAATTGGCTGA
>NW_005842970.1:465911-476456 GCF_000455745.1 Alligator sinensis | reverse complement strand
CAGAAGGCAATATTTTACAGTTAGGGTGGCCAAAATCTGGAACCAGCTTCCCAGGGAAGTGGTCCTCGCCCCTACCTTGGGCAAATTCAAGAGGAATTTGGATGATCTCCTGTCTGGGGTCTTGTGAACCCAGCATTCATTCCTGCCTGTGGGAGGGGGTCAGGCTAGATGATATGTTCAGGTCCCTCCTGACCCTAGCTACTATGAAACTACCTAATTTGGCATTTCATGGAAATCATGAAACTGGACATTGTTGATGAAATCCACAACACCAGAGAAAAGAAAAACTTAATAAAAATAAAATTCTGGTTTCCCAGTGGGATCCAACAGTCCTCATGGCCACTGCAGCCCAGCCTCACAGCTGGCCCAAAGGGGAGCAGCCAAGATGGTGGTTGCTCCCCCCCCCCAATTGGATTAGAGGGCCACCCATCATGTGGCCCCACCCCTCTCTGCCAATCAGGGATGGTGAGGTGTGGGGCTGAACAGTTAACAGCACTCCCAGCCAGTCAGTGGCATTCAGCAACCAGCAGGAGTCAGTACTGGAGATGCACTATTGTTTTCTGGAAGGGAACAATGAACAGAGACACCCAGTTTTTATTCTATTAGCATTTGTTATTCATCTGCTTATTAACTTCACACTAAGTCAGTTTACCTCTCTGTGCCTGTGTTTTCTTTCTACTCTATTTCTTTCCTCTTAGAGTAAGCTCTTAGAATAAGGCAGGAACTGTTTCTAGGTAATAGATAGTGCCCATATTATACATTTTACTGACTGGGGCCTTTACAATCTACTGTAACACAAATAATAATAGAGCCTTATACCCTTATCAGATGACTCATATGTAGACTACACTGGGAAGTTCCATTTTCCTTTTCAGAAGATGTATTTTACATAGACTTTTCAATATGTGCATTCATTGTAACTACCCACATAGAATTCTATACACATTATGGAACATTTTACTTAAATGTTCATTCTTTTGCTGTCCAGTGTCATGAAATGTCCTGCTAGTTAGTTCTCCCTCTTCTTCTATAGGGTCTGGATTACAGTATAATTTGCATCTCTACAATGTATAATGTCCTCTCCTCAGTTGTCTTATGCTTCATGTTCTGCTGTAACTGATCAGAACAACATCATTCTTCTAATTCAACTATACTACTGATGGATTCAGTATTTTTATCCTTTTCAGCTCTCATTTTATTATGGCTAATGGTGATGGTGTGAGGAAGCAGCATTGTTTTCCCAGAAGTTATTTCAAATGTTTTGAAAAATCCTGGTGATTATTTAAGAGTTCATAAGCTCTATTAAGGTTGATTTTCCTGGCTGCTTATGTTTTGCTATGAATTTATAGTGCGATATAGATTTCTTTTCAACAAAATGTCCACAGAACTGTCTCACATGAAAATCACTTTTTGTAGAGGTACACCGATACATTGGTCCGATATCAGATTGGCACTGATATAAAGAAAATTGGCTGTATCAGAAATCAACCCAATGCAGTTGATAATTTGGCCAATTGTGAAGGAGTGAGAGAGAACAAACCAAAGCCCCGAGGTGCCTTACATGCTGGGCAGTGGAGGTCAGGAGAAGCAACAGACAGAGAGTGAAAACAAACAACACCCACAGCATGCAGGGCTGCAGCTGGAGGCCGGAAGGGAAGAGAAACACTCGCCACACTTCCGGAGCAGTATCTCACTTTGGATTGGAGGAGGGAGTCTGCTGAGAGGTATTTCCAGCCCCGGAGAGGGGCAGAAGGGGGTCAGTCCCCTGCAGGCCGCAGGGAGAGAGGAGCAGCTGAGCGTCTTGGCAGGCAAGGGTTACGAAACTTGCGGAGGAATGCTGCAGGAGTGACCCTGAGCAGGAGGCAGGTGGAGGCCTGCACGCACATGGCTTTTGATAATCTCCGTAGCGGAGTGTCAGCTGAGGATCTGGGAAGAGAGAATACATGCGGCCTTTGATAAAATCCGGAGTTTAGTGTCTGGAGGGAGAGGCCTGAGGAAACTGCTGTTCCAGGTTAGAGCCTTGCTGCGCATGGGAGAGATTCCACTGGGACTGTGAATGTTCACAAGGGAGCCGGGCAGGCCTGTGCAGAACAGCAACTGGACTAATTGGTTTGTTTTGCTGTTGCAATTGGGATTTTGAAAACCTGACCCCAGGTGAAAGGGGTCATGGACTGAGCCTGGCAAGGAGACTGAGAGCATTTGGGGTTTTTCTTGTTTTTTTTCCTTTTTTTGATATTTTGAGCACAGGCCAAGACCAGCCCTGGAAGGGGTGCACCTAACGAAAGCCAAAAGTCACCCTGGTGGTAGAGGGCTGAACAATAGACTAACAGGCAGTACTGCAACCTGGCTGCAGAAGGACTTTGAGTACCAGCTGGAGAGGCTAGGCTGGGGTAAATGGCAGGTTTGGGGCGCGGGATGGAACTGCTGCTTGTCTGGAGGGGGTGGGGGTGGGAGTGGCTCCCACCACTGCTTGCTCCCCAGGAGGGCATGGGATGGAGGGAGGCGTGTGCCCCCAGATCTGTGCAGGGTAGGATGGGCAAACAGGCTGCAGCTGCAGGCTGGGGCTGGGGCTGCACCAGGTTCTTCTCCGCAGGGGCTGGACTTGGAAGGGCAGCTACCCAAATTTCAACATAGCTCCCCCCTAGCCCGCTCCTCCCAGCACCACCTCTGCCCGCCCCAAGCCCAGCCCCAACAAGAAGAGCCTGGTTCAGCCCCAGTTCCAGCCTACAGCTGCAGCTCACCTGTTCCACAAAGATCTGGGGGCACATGCCCCCCAAGCCCTCTCAGGGTGCAAGAAGTGGTGGGAGCCGCCCCCACTTCATTCCCCCCAAACGACCCATGGCTCCAACATATGCCCTGCCCCACTCCAGCTGGGCAGTCTGCCCCTGCCCCACTCCCTCCCTCATCTCAGGGGACATTGATCTGCCCCCCCCCATGCCTCTTCTTGCCCCCCCACCCCTCCCTGCCTCCACCACAAGGGACTTACCAGCTGCATGCAGTTGTATTGGAAATCAGATTGGTATCAGTCAATATGCCAACTTAAAAATCAGCTATCGGTATCAACCCCCAAAATCTCTATTTTTGCACCCCTAACTTTTTACCTAATTCTTCGTAGTCTCTCAGTGTTAAAACACAAAACAAAACTCTTGTGCCACAGAATTATTTTCTCATCAAATATTAATGTATGGTGCTTCTGTTTTTTTCAGCTCTTATCCAGCCCTTTTGCCTTTTTGAAGCGTCTAAACCATATATAAAATACTTTCCTTCTAAAGCTAAATATAAGACTGCAATAACGCTGCATGTTAAGACACTGAACATTTTCAGCGCATGCTTTTAAATCATGATTTTAGGCATATTTAATTCAGATGCTTAGGATCTAATGGAAAGTACAGATGCTTTTATGTTTACTGTTAATCTAATAAAATTGTTGTGATGAGGATCCAAAAGCTATTTTTATAGTAACTAGTTAGTCTTTTTTCTAATTTTGATTAATGGCTATGGACCAAAATCTATCATTGGATTACAGCAATTTGGATGGCTCACAGTGGCATTAAACAAATAGGATAAGATACTGAAAATATAGGTATAAATAATCTTGAATTTTTTTTTTATCGTATTTTTTGACCACAAACTTCAATTGTGAACTGGATTTTTAGTTATACTCGAAGTAAAGAATCTAAGTAGTGCCCTCTGCTGCTTCTAAATGATATTTCTTTACTTAATCTCTGGATAGTAGAAATAACACTTAATTGCTCTGAATTAAAGGGCAAAAGTACCAATCAGAGTTCATTATGTAAGTATGACAGTACCTTTCTCAAAGGAATCCTAGAATACTGTATTCTTAATATTTTTTAGATATTTTTCTGGATGTAGGAAGAGTAGAGCTTCATGCTCAAGTATCCTCCTGGAGGCAAATAAATATTTAAGTTGTCACCTTAATGAGAATGTACTACTTCTGAACTAAATGGATCTGTATTTTGAAAATGTTTCTAACACCTTCTTTCAGGAGCAATTAACATTTGAAATGGTTAGGGAATACAAACAATATTTTAAAGCATTTCATTTTTGTTTTTTTAATATTTAAAAAAAATTATGGTTTCTAGTTTAGTACAGTACATATGTTCTGTGCAGTATCTTGTGGTACTTCTCTGCCTGTTCTCAGAAAAAGTGGTTAGACTGACTATATCATTGCAAAATACCCAAGTGTAAGGAATGGAGATAAATTAAAAAAAAAAAGTCTTAAGTATTTAAATTCCAGTCAGACAACCCTCTTCAAACAAAAATATTTTATGTTTTCTAGAATAAACACAGCAGTGGAATCATAGGAAAAAATCCTTTGCCACCCATCTAGCTGAAATACCCCAGACTGTGGTGCTTGATTTTTGCTGGAGAAATCCTTGAAGCTGGATGGAAAGTTGAGAGTGCAAAGAGCCTGATAGCTCTAAGACACTGGTAAAGCACAAAAGATGAGCATTTTGGCTAAGGACAGACATTACACTTAAACTGGTTTAAGTGCTCAGAAACTGGTTTAAACGTGTAACAAAACAGATGTCTAGTGTACATAAACCAATTTGAAAATGGCTGAAACTGGTTTCAGATAAACCTGGTTGAATGTAGTATCAGACTTAACTGATTTGGCTCAAACTGGTTTATGCAATGTCTGTCCCAGACCCCTTCCTGGTTCAAGATAAGCCAGACACCTCCAGCATCTTAGCATGCTCTCTGGGCTGGATGGGGCTCTCTGGTTCACAGCAGGGCTGGCCCCTCCCCTTTGCTCCCTGAGCAAAGCTCCTTTGGCACAGACTTGCAGACACAGCAGGGTCTGCTGGCTTCCGTGTGCCCCCCTCCCCTCTCACCACTTGATGCTTAAGCAGGGATCCCTTCCTCCCCTCTCCCAAAGCACAGACCATAGCCAGCATGTGGTATGCTAGTTAGTGCTGTATAAAGCTCCTTCAGAGACATCAGGGTCTCCTGGCTTCCCCCTGCCCTACTCCCCACCTTTTGCTGCTCAAACAGGAATCCTCCCCTCCCTCCCATCTCCCACAGCACAGACCCCAGGCATGTAGTGTGCTAACTAATGCCGAGAGATGTCTTTGTGTGTGTGTCTCTCTCAAATTTCATTGGAACAGGCAGGCAGAGAGAACAGGGGTTTTGGAGCTAATCAACAGGTCACCCCAGTAAGCTGTTTGAGAAGAGTTTGAAGTAATGGGAGAGAGGCTACTGTTTTGCTGATCAGGTGATAAAGACTCTTATCAGCTCTGGGCTACCTTGATCACCTCACCTGTCAGTTTGCTGCAGACAGTCTGACAATCAGGGAGGGAGATTGAAAAGCTCCATATCATCAACAGATACATGCACTGTACACCCCCTCTTGCCTCAGAGTGCTACCAGGGGGCTGGGGGCTGACAACTCTTCCACCCTTTGACCAGCCAGCAGGAAAAAGCTTGGGATGGTGCAGGCAGACCTCCCTAATGAGAAAGTCCTGCCAGGGCCTGGCCACACCCCTCTCAGCTCAACTCTGTGCAAGGGAAGGGAGGGCTGCTCTAGAACCCCCCAGCTTCTAACCTGAGCCACTGCAGGCATGTGCCTGAATTTCCTCAGTCCAGAGAGAATGTCTGTCCAGTTTCCAACTGGTTCAGCCTAGCCAGGTTAGACTAACCTGCAAAGGTTGAATCAATTCAGGCTCAGGCTTTTTGAATGTCTGTCCTTAGCCTTTTTGGTGAGAAGTTCATAGGAAGACCAGTAACACTTAATGCTCCTTACCCACCAACCATAGGAGGAAATCTGATAGGCCTTTCGTGGTGGTACAAGGTGAAAAATTTCATTTTTGAAATGCTAAAACAAGAATGGGCGGGAACTGGATACAACACATTTGTAGATGTTTCCTTCAAGATTGTATGTCTAAGGTGAAATGGAAGAGATGGATAGTGATAGATAAACTTCTTAGTGTTGAACATGATCTACACCAACTTAAAGTTATTGAGATAAGCAAGTGAGGACTAAGTCCCAAGGAACTTAAAAAGCTGGTGCAGAAATATGCCAAGTCAATTATAAATAACTTTACCTGGAAAGGGGAATGGAGCAAAAGAAAAAATATAGTTGAAAAAGAGTTGCTATTCTTTGTATAAACAGGCAAAGCAGCCTAGACAGAACGAAAACATTGGAATGTAGTACTATAGTTGTCAAATGGTAGGTGTATTGTGCACTTACCTTTCTTAGTGCTCTGTTTCATTGTTTCATCTCTTTCATGCATTTACTCTGGCAGTTTTTGCCCTCACACAGTATATTGGGTTAAAGGAACTGATGGTTGAAGTGTATTTAAGTCTCTTTTTAGCCTTGTATTTCATTCATGTTTTGCAATACTAAGTTGTTTTCCTTTCCTTTGCCATAGGTAAATCTGTTAGATAAATTTGTGCAAATGCTGTGGTGGGGAAAAATCTTGCAATAAAGACTTTTAAAAGGGAGAAAAGCAGAGAGTTAGAAACAATATAGAGGAGGTTAAAAGCAATAACTAGATTATTTGAATATTTTTGTGACTATATTTGTTGATAATTTTTGTAGAATGAATTTATTTCTGGAAGTAGAGAAGCTGGAATCTGATTTATCTCTGTGGAAATGGAAATATGAAGAAATGAGACAGTCTAAGATGGAGAACCTGAAACAGGTATGTTGGCAAAAGAGTTGTGGGGAACACAGAACAACATTGAAGATGTGGACAAGTATAATAAGAGAATGTTGAATTTGCATAATTCAGGGAACAACATGACAAGGAGCTACCTTGAAATTTTCTGTTTAAAAAAAAAAGTCTATGTTGTTTGAGATTTAGTTGTGTGGGGAGTCTTACTACTAAACTTGAAAAAGAACTATTTGAAAGTTGAGTAAGAGGGTCTTAGACGGGTCCTCTTCCATACATTTTATGTACATATTCTACCTATTACAGTGCTAGGATTTTTCTGGCTGCTGTCAAAAATGTATACCATGCACATTAACTACGTTTTATGTTTTAGAATCAGTCATTGCTTACTCTACACTTATTATATGCTACTTTTGTATTGCTGCAAGGTTTTTTTATATATGCATGTTATCTGTGTTTGAAATCTGAGGTAATTTAAAAGCTCATACTTTTGGTGATATGGTTTCATGAGTCTATGTATGTGTTCATGCAGGCTTTTGGGTATTTTTGAGTTTTTAAATGTTCTCATGGTTAGTTTAGCAAAGTTTTTGAAAAAGTTTTACCTGGGTGATATCCACTCGTCTATAGGACTGAAAGATACAGGTGTTAAGGATTGAGATTTCATGGGTGTTTTTATACATGCTTTGGGGACGGAGAGGGGCACTTTAATTACAGTAGCTCTGGGAGCTGCTCTAATTAAAGCACCTGCAACATCTCGTGTATCAGCATCCCTGCGCTTCAAAATAGTTGCCAGGGTGCTTTAACTAAAGCTCGTTGAAGTGCCCCACCACCATTTTGAAACATGAGGACACTAATACAGAAAACATGGAGGCTTCTGGAGTGCACTAATTAGCATGCTCCAGAAGACTCAATTAATCACGTCTGCTGTGATGCGGTGTAATTACAGTGCATTGGAGCTGCCTGTGCACACCTACAGGTGATGTCTTAAAATGTTTTGGAATAATTGTTTTGCTCTAGCTGTAGTCTTAAATGTAAAACTAGTGGTTACTCATCTTTTTAAACATCTCAGTATAGCATGTAAAATACAAAAAAGCTTTACCGTTCTGATCTACTAATGCAAAGAGCTGGATAAATATTTTTTATTTCTGTTTTTTTATTAATTGTAATTTTTTCACAAAATTCACATGTAGGGAGGAGACATGAAAGGATTTTATAAAGTATCTTGAATAGTTTTATGTGAAAATATTGAGAGAGGAAGTTTTGGAAAACAAACGTTTTTACAGACATTTTCAAAATCTTGCTTCAGCTTTCAGAGAAGTCAAAATGTTCTTTTTTGTCTTGGAAACACATGTTTTAAGGGTTACAAAATTAGGAGGAGCTTTGGTTAAACCACAGGTCTCAGCAAATGGTACATTTTAGATTGATTCACAATGATTTTTCTATTAGATTTTGTTTAATCAAAGTAACTCTGTAGGCTTCTCTCAACAACACTTCTTGATTTGACTTAAACCCACTTTTCCCCAGTGTTGACCACCAAACTAAGAAAATTATTATTCACATATCTGTACTAGCTACTCTCTCTCTCTCTCTCTATATATATATATATATATATGTTAAAATATCTTATCTATTTTCATATTAGCTCCACCAGTTTATAGATCCACTGGACTTGGTTCAGTAATGTTAATTCAGCTATGCATGAAGGGGGCTGTATGTTGAACCCTTTTTTCTCAGTTTTTTGGCTATCTACAGTTAAGTTGTTGTCCTTGTGGGGATAATGCATCATTCATTGTGGTTTAGAGTTCAATGTTTGGGGAAAAAAAACAAATCCCTTCTGCTAACAATAATAAATATTGGCCACTATATCCTGTGGGATTTGGTGAAATACTGAAACAGACTCATGCACAGTGCTTTTCAAGGATGCTTGTAGGGCAAGTGAAGTTTATTGTTGTGAACTAACAAATACAATTGGATATTTTCCATGTCCTTAACTTTGAGAGTCTAATGCTTTGGTTCAAATTTAGGTGACATGTCCAGATCATTTTTTACAAAATCTCAAAAATCCTGAGAGCCAATAAATCCCAGTTTTTTCAAGGTTCATGCCACTTAAAATAGTCACATTGCTGTAAGTGACAATTAGCACTTTGTTTCTTTTAAAAGACCAAAATCCAACTAATCTCACCTGGCCTAAGCAATAAGTAAAGGAGTACAGAAACTTTAAAATTATCATACTAAAACATAGCCAAGTTCAGTTGCAAGAAGCATATTTGCATATCTTAAAAGCAGGAGACACAATCTGCTTTTGTCTGTGTGTGTGTTTAAAGCTTCACTGAAACAGTGTTTAAAAATTATAAACCAGTTTCTAGCCTTCAATTAGAAGAAGTTCTGACAATAAAAGTAAAACAATTTTGATATAATATTGAAGAAGGATAGAGCATTATGATGCCTGTACAGTAGATACAGCACTGCATCTGTCCTGGTCAAAGTCATAAGCCTGAGACAACTCATTTAGGGAATAGCAATTAGGAGTTTTGAGTTCTTTTCACCAATTTTCCATTGTGCAATCACTTTGTGTCTGTGCCTTCCTTTATTCATTTGTGAAATAGTTGTAATTGTATTTTTTTGTTACAATGTTTGGGACAGATGGCGTGGTGGAGGGACTGTATTTTTATAAAAAAGGATCTATATTGTTGGTTTGAATGAGTCCTGTGGCGATGGGCACCATAGCACATGCCTGTGAATGAATGAATGAATAAATAAATAAGTCCTTCTTCTGACATTGATGTTCATCCCACCTTAACAATATCCCTTTCACACCAGTTTGCTGGTCTCTTCTAGCCCTCCTGGAAAACATGATGGCTATGACAAAAGGAGCTAATATGGTTTTAGCTGAAAGTTACATGCCAGGCCTGACATCTGTGACATTAGATGACTGTGCACTCTTAGAGAGTTATTGCTTTTTGATTTTTTCCCTTTGAACTCTTCAGTGGTTATATGGAATATCACACGTACAAGAATCAGAGGTAGCTATGTTAAGTCCTTGGAACTCTTCTTAAAAACACAAAATTAGAAGCAATATACCAGGAATCTTCAAACAAGGAACAATATTTGGAAGTCTGCTGTGGAAGATTTATATTCTACAGTTCTTGTTTTTCTACCACAACATTGTTTTCACATATTTCAGTGTTCTGATAAATGCTACACAGCAAGCATTGTACACTTTTAGTAGTTTTCAGTGATGGGCTTTTTTTAGCAGTCTTAAAGCTAAATACAACATAATTTTTACTTAGTAATTTTACAATAAATTAGAAATAGAAAAAATATGTGCATATACTGCTACTTGCCACTGGTGTGCAGTGTAGACTTAAAAATGCTTCAGTAGAGACTAATACCTTTTCATTTATTTAAGTTAATTCTGTTTTTGTGGCAGTTAACAAGTTTAAACTGCAGAGCATAAACTCTTAACTGAGCATATAAGTTAAGAGTTTAAACTGCACCTTTTACTTTGGCTTGTCTAATTTTCTGAAACAGATTTTTTTTTAAGTCAGTTCCCAAAACAAATGATAAAAAAAATCACCAAAACTGGCACTTAATGCCAACAGGAGTACCAATACTGGGAGAAGTGCCTGGAACCGAGTGGACATTGCCATGAAATGAATAAGCTTTCTTCTTTAGTTGAGGCATATTTACAAGGAAGTGTCAGGATGCCTGACCTGTCACTGCTCTTCATGTTCTGTGTATAAATAGAAGAGTCAGAACCTGATCACCAGCTGTTGATCTTTGTGCAAGTTTAGTGCTAGGGAAAATCTCTTTAAATGTCTTTCAAAAAAAGTGTTCCAATCTCTACATGCTTTAAATGATAACTTATGGGTCTCTCTACATACTTCTTTTGATTTAAAAAAAACAAGCTA
>NW_005842970.1:464265-465880 GCF_000455745.1 Alligator sinensis | reverse complement strand
GAAAGGAGGACGACAATGCACTGAATGAAGGTGCTAGACGTTTAGTCTTTCTATACGTCTCAGAATAGGAACCTAAAGTTGGATCCACAAAAATTTCAAAATTTGAACCATGAGAGAAGCTAACTTCACAATTTTTCTCATAATGTTGGGTCTCTATACAAACATGAGATTATCCCCTAGTACAGTGATGCTTTAGCCACCTGATAGATACTTCCAGTAATCCATTCCAGTAAAGTACATACCAGATTTCAGCATAATATCACATTTAGAATGCTAGAGAATTCGTGTTGTTTTCTTACAGTGTTCAGAAACATAAGCAGTGGTGCATGATGAAGCATCAGGGGCTGTGACGCCAGCAGTAGCACCTATCTTTTTGTGACCTTCTCCACCCCCTTCCTGGGGTTAGTGCCTGGGCCTGGTATGCCAGTTATTCCCCTTTGTTACGGTACTGATGGCATTTATAATTTGCTTTATGTTGTTGCATGGTGTTATAGCACTTTCCCCTAAACAATACATTTTATCTTAACCTGGAAGAAAATGATTATCAATAAAAATGATACACTAAATGACAATACAAGGTTTTTCTGGATTTTTCTTAACGAAGCTGCAACAGCAACAGAATATAATATGTTCAACTATCATAACTATTTCTTTAGTGTGCTGGTTTCAGGATAAATTTGATCCAGGAATCACAGAGGAGTCCCTAGTCATTAGTCTACATGACCAAGCCAAGGTCAACGGTTCTGGGAAACTTTTGTTGCTGTTTGAAGATTGTGATATTCAGAGTTCTCATGAAACCAGATGACAGCCAAGGTGAAATAAGTGGAGTCTAGTTCACCTCATATCAGTGGCTGCATCTAGTATCATTTGTAAGATAGAACTGAAAAGGCAGAAAAATCACATATTTTGCCTGGGCTAATGCTTTGTCTTTCTATATTAATAGACCAAAAAGTGTTCTAAGCCTCAGTAAAATATTACTGTTCAACAACCACATGATTGTGCCAATGGTTTGATAACTGTCTTAAAAAGAGTACCATGTAGGTGCTAAAAGAGTACCATGTAGGTGCTAAAAAGAGTACCATGTAGCTGCTTTGTCTTCCTAAATTACTGGAGTTTACATATAATCTAGTAGTGGTAAAACAACAATGTCTGGAAATGTTGTTCCAATCCTTCTTATAAGAAGAAATTTACAAGAAAGAAAGCTGCTATTCTATCTGTATATAAGGTTACCAATTTGTCATCCCTTTTTTATACCAATGAATATAGAACTAGCAGAGCTCCTTTTCCTGTCTAGCATTAGGCAGAGTTTCCATGAGTAAATAACATTTCACTATACCTGATTATAATAGAAAGCAGGTAGTTACTATCTTAAGAGCATTAGTTTGGTTGGTTTACCTGAGCCGTCCCTTATTCCATAGATCATGAAACTTAGAGATGATGACAAGACATACTAGCTCACCCTATAGCCCGTGTGGAACTTTTTTATTATGTTCCAATGGTACGGTTAGCATATGCCGGCTCTTTTTCATTCAGAAGGTGCCTGCTTACTGGACTGCAGTTAGGCCCCCCCTAGTATAAACCCCATAACTCTTTTCCACTCAGAGCACCAGCTTCA
>NW_005842970.1:458675-464234 GCF_000455745.1 Alligator sinensis | reverse complement strand
AGGAAGGCTTAGTCCATAGCCTCCATACTAGGAGTCTAAGCAAATGAGAGATATGGGTTAAAACCCCTTGTTTTTGCATTATTTGCAAAAAAAGATGAGCCAAAATCAAATAGAATTCCTCTGTTTTTAGTTTATTTTATTTCTTTTTCTACTCTACTCTATATTGTTTCATTGTATCTATTTTTAATATTATCATATACTATGCTTTTTTAAAAATTTTGTTTAAACTGATAGAATATGTAATTCTCTAGTATGCTTCTACCAATAGCTGCAGATTGGTAGCCTTCCCCCATTATTTAGATTTTGGTTTCCTTTGGTTGAAAAGCCATCAATTTCTCCCCACAGGAATTTTGAAAGATAAGTTTTAATTTAATTTATATTTGACCAGCTCTTGTCATATATTGTAAGGCTTAGCTGGAATAAGATGCTTTTCATGAATAAATACCCATTCAGGTGAGTGTCCATTTCCCAACTTAACCATTAATGTTAAACCTCATGAAACTAATTAGTTTCAAAACTAGTTTTAAAACTAGTTCAAACTAATGAACAGGGATCCAGGTTTTCTGTTTGCTGTGGAAAAAACACATTTTCTCCTTTAACAGAGAAAAACATGGATGCTGTCCTTTAAAGAAGAAAAATACAGGAAACTGTGGGTTTCCCATTGCAGGCTGGCAGAGTTTTGGCCTGCAAGGGGCCTTGCAAGGGGCAAGGGGGGGGTGCGGATGCAGGGGGCACCACATGCACATGTGTACACACACATGCACATAGCAACCAGGCAGGGTGGTGGAGAGCAGCTTCTGCAGCTCCCTCCAGGTAAGTCTATGGAGGTAGGAGGGGAGGGAGTACAGTCAACACATTGTGGGGTGAGGGATCACAGCCAACATAGTGGGAAGCACAAGCTTCCCAAGATTTCTGCACCCACAGTTGGGCATGGGGTGCAGGGCTCAATTGGGTTGGACCAGTTCCAGGCAGGAAGGTGAGGTACCCCCTGTCCAACTGGCAGCAGCAGGGGGCACAACTCCATGCCACCACTGCCACTGCCCCTCATCTTGATGTCTATGGTGGCACTGCACTCCCTCCTGTACCAGTTCTTTCCCACTGTGCCACGGAGGTGGCTCCTGCCTGGAGCTGTTTTGATCTTGCTGCAGCCCTGTACCCTGCTGTGGGTGCAGAAATCTTGGGGGGCACATGCTCCCCCACTCCTCCATGCATCACCTGTGCTCCTCACCCTCCTGTCAGGAGTGAGGAGCACCAGTAGGGCCAGGGGGCTGTGGATTGGGAGTGAGGCGCAACAGCACAGGTAGGGCAGGACACTGGCATATCAGTGCTGCTCAGCACCACAAAACAGTGCGGAAGACAGCTGCAGCTTGGCTCACATCCTGGTGAGCAAAAGAGGCAGGGGGAGCTCTGATTTTTCCATGATAAAAAATAAACAATGCCAAAACATATAGGTATTTAGAGTTTATTTTATTATAATGATTTGAGGCACTAGTAGGCTTCCAAAATGCTTTAAAGTTGTAAATATATCAATAAAACATTGTGTTCAACTGATACCTATCATACCTATATATGGAGAGCGCCATTTCATTTTAATTGTGGAAAAACGCATATTTAGGGGAATGGGGGTGGTTAGCCAGAGAACTTGGGATTTTTAAACAGAGAAAACCAGGATCCCTGCTAATGAGCTAGAAATATAAGGAAACATAAGACATATCTACCGTACCTCAGTTCCTATACTTCTGCATGATTTACATAACTGCCTTGGCAGGACTTCTGAATATTATTGTGTTGTATGCCCCCACTTTTCAAGTCATACAGGCAGCTCAACCCCATTTTATAATTTAAATTAAATCAGAATACTGATGTTATTCTCCTGGTTTCAAAAGATTTCGCCAGGATGCATTAGGAAATGACAGATGGATCAGCAGATGGTAGAGGTCCACAACTGGAGAAGCCCCAAGCATTTAGTGCTGTGATAATTCAGAGGTATTTTCTCTATGTTCCTGTGATCCAGATCATACAGAGAATTCACATGAATTTTGGTATTTTTTTGGTCAAATTGTGCATCTGCTGCTTATGTAAATACACTTTGCTACCTTAATCAAGCATGTAGGGGGCAGGGGCGGGGAATAAAATCAGATTTGTTTTAGAAAAAGAAGTTTGTTTTTGTCAGGCATAATCTACACTCAAAAATGTTGTATCACTTTCAGATCAAAAATAAAACTTGCTTTTTGGGGAGGGGGGGAGAAAGTTGAAGTAAACCAATCAAGCATTATTCTTATGTTTAATTTGTTCTGTGAATTTGTCTTTTCAGTCTTTGTGCTTAGGAAGGTTAACTGAGTGACAGCTAGATGAGTGCCTTTGAGCTCTTGCATTGCATTTTTAGTTTCTAATTAAGACAATGGGCTCAACTTTAGGGGGGAAAAATCATGTTGTTTTGTTTATTTAAAGTCAAATGTCTGCTCTCATTTATACTTTTGGAACAGCTCTACTTTCTGTAACAACCCCTGAAGTGAAATTGTTCAAAGCTGAAGCTGCTGAAGTCAATGGGATTGTTTTGATTTTAGTGGGCTTTGAATAGAGTCCCAAATTGGGTTGGTAGCTGACAACAGGATAGAATTTATCCCAGAAGACTCTTCATGGGCAAGAGTCATTTAATAACTAAATTAACTTTCTTTTTTTTTTTGGTGTGCCCTAGATAGATTGGGTAGGAAGTGCCCTCTAAAACACATTGCAGTATGTGGTTACAGGCACACAGGGTCCTGGGGGCATGCACACAATGGGATTATTACCAAGTTCTAAAACTGGCTCATCTGTGTGTGTCAGATGGTAGAAGATTGAAGGTACTGTGTTCCACCGTGAAAGCATCCAGGTGGACAGTGACGACATGTAGGAGGTGTCTCAGGGGGTGTGCATGCACCCCCTGAGAGCTCTGGTGCACCCCCTGACAGGCTGCGCTCTCCGCTTAGGTGATGGGCAGGCAGGAGCACCAGTGCCCTCTTTGCGAGCACCAGACGGGGAGTGGGCGTATCAGGTGAAGCACCGCAGCCACTTCCCAGTCGACGAGATTGGCCATGGGGGATCTCCCCTCCCCCCCCCCCCCCCCCCCCCCCCCCCCCCCCCCCCACCAGTCGGTGACTGGTCACTGGTGGGGCACATGCCCACCTGACTCAGGTGGCACCAGTCGCCCATACAGTGGAGACAATGTTATATGCAGTCTGGAGGATGCAATTATAATCTCCTTTACAGTTATTCATGTAAACTTAATGCAACATCTTTTGTATTCAGTTTGCACTACCTTAACTCAGACTTACAGAAGATTAAGTACAGATCATTTGTTATGATTTTTGTGAATACAGAAATCAACATCTACAAACTCTAATATGGATTCAGGGGATTCTATGAATCTCATACTGAAATAAATTAATTTATGCTACAGTCTCCATTTTGAACTGTTAAAGAGTTCAAGAGTAGCTAATTAAGAGAGGAGCTATGTAATTAATTTGTGGAAGGGAAACAGCACAGAAAAATACTAATGCTTGTGTAGGGCAGTGTTTATTACCCTCTTTATACTAGTTCTGTTGGCTGATAGTGGAGAAAAATATTACTGGTAGTGCCACAAAGGGTACCTTTCTATACCATTTCAGTATTACAACTGGCTTGATAACTTGCAATGAATCAATTGGTATGCTTGTTGTTTTCTGCTTTTGCATTATTCATGTATAGATAACAGGTTTGAAAGCATCCATTTGTTCAATTATTTGTAGAAAAAATTCTACAAATAATTCTTGGTCTGAAGATTATCAGTCATGTTGTTATTTTAAATATTTGATCAAGTTTTTGTTCATGCAGTGTTTCTGTTCCCTGGTTAGATAAATACAATTCTTAGAATCAGATTTCCGTTATACAGTAAAATCCCTGTTATTCGTCAAGAGTCAGGAATTGGGAGTGCTGGGTATCTAAAAATGCTGGTTACCTGAGGCTGGTAGTTGTTGGCCAGATGTGGATGGGGGGGGGTAGGTTGGCAGCTGCATGTGGAGTAGGAGGCGGGGGTGGGGGGTGGTCACACCCAGAGCAACTGCAGCACAGGTTGGGGGGTGGGGCCCCTTGAAGTGACCCCCCCCCCCCCCCCCCCTCCAATCCATGTCTGGCCAGCCAACCAGCTGGAAATTCCAGTTAATAGAGTGTTCCAGTTACTCAAATGCCAGATAACAGAGATTTTACTGTATTTGGTAATATTCACTTAGGCTTTTTCTGCTGCAGTGAAAATATCACTTACAAGAATAATCATAAAAAAGAAGGGAGCAAAGGCACTTAAAGCAAGCTTTGTTTGGTCATGGCTTTATCATGATGCTATTCTTGATATTCAGTCCTGTTAAAATTGTGCGGGCCGGGAGCAATCTGAGCCCTTTTTCGTGCTGCGTGGGCTGTGGCCAGCAGCCCGGGCATGCTGGGTCGGAGAAAACAGGCGACACGCTAGAATTAGTCACGGACGCGTAATGGTTGATTCAAGATTGTTTACTTACACCAAAGATGGTCGCGGTGTAGGATGGACAGTTTCCCAGGCACAGCTCCGCTTAAATCCTCGTTTGAGGACTCAGACAAAACTCTCACTCACACGTTGTCGAGGCTCCGTGGATCCTTTTTTGCGCACAGGGAGAGGGATACGTCGAGGATTGCGAATGGCAACGGGGAGAGGCTAGAGGCTGATCAGACCCCTGTTGCCTGCTTGAGATGCACTGGGTCCGATAGGCTCCGCAGCGCTTACAGATCTTCACACAGCGTGAAGTCTCCTCCTCCTGGTGTTCGTAGAGTCCTCCAACTTGGGCAGAAACCACTCAAGCTTTTTATACGGCTAGCAAGCCAATCACCAGCCGCCACGTGTGAATAATTTCACGCAAGCCAATAATGGGGCTCGAATTATAATACAAATGGCGGGAACTCTTTGCAAAGTGCATTTCTGTGCTGCAAAAAAGAAATGCACACTGCAAAGAAAGCTACAAATTGGCGGGAAAATAATTCAGTGGTGCCAAAGCACACACAAAAACAAAAATCACACCTTTGGGTTGTGACAAAAATAGGTTAAACTGGAATTTGGGACTTATGGAATATCTGATGTTCAACATTGCTTAGTGTGCCACAGTTTGGCTCTTGTTTACAGTTACACACAACATACAGAGAAACATCTCACTCTCTGTCTGCTTTAGTCCATAGGCACGATGATATTGTTCTCTTATGAACACACCCACTGAAGTACTGTTAATCTGAAAGTCTTTAAAGACCTTCTACTCTAGTCTCCAATACCAAACACTTTTTTGCTTCAAAGTTAAACCAGAAAGAAAGATAGGAGGTCATAACTTTGAAGAAGGACTCTTGTGGTTTGAACTGAGAAGAGTGACCTAAGTGCCACTTTATAATGACTCACAATAGATATTCACCCACTTTTATGAAACAATATGCCATGCTCTGAAAACTAATTGTACTGGTGAGTTGTTGTGAAGTAATTTTTATTATTTTTGTAGCTTTGGTATTCACAGTTAGCTGTCATTGGTGGTAACT
>NW_005842970.1:441188-458644 GCF_000455745.1 Alligator sinensis | reverse complement strand
TGCTGAACCTTTATTTTTGGAGGAATTTCCATTAGGAGCTTACAAATCTCAGCCAGCTACTCTGCAAGACCACCAAAGCATGTGAAGGACCTCAGAATGTAGATAATGAGGCTTTGGTTTACCTTATGAAGTCCAGTACCACGTCAAGTATGGCTCTGTCATCTTTTTTTTTTTATTTTCTCCATTGTGAGTTTTTGGGCTGTCTCATAACAGCAGTGTTTTTGACTTTGCAGAATTCACTAAACAGTTACATTCACCAGAGGATTCATTTTTAGGAATACTCTTTATGTATGCAAGAAACTTTTTTAGTCAGTAACTTAGTATGCATTCATTTTAGGGAGGGAATATTGTCTAAAGGTAGAAGCCTATTTTAGGTACTGTTGTCAATTGTCACTGACTTATTCTGCAACCTTGGGGAAGATGGGGATTCTCTTTGTGCCTCTGTCATGGTGTCCCTTCTCTGCTCTATCACTCTTCCCTCACCACTCTAGGAGGGCATTTGCTTGGGACTACTCCAGCTTTGCCAGCCCTGGCATGGCTTCTAGAGCCGGGGATGGAGCATTGTTTTTTTCCTACTCTGATATCGTGGCCTTTTGGTCACCAACTCTCCCTGGTTGGGGCAAAGACCACACAGCCAGAGTTTCTCTTCCACCTTCAAAGACACAAATCTAGTCTACACAGCACAGAACACCCCAAAATTAACTCAGCTGTTCCCTTTCCAATCTCCCAAACTCCTGAGTCCCAAAGCTCCTATACTGGTCTTTCTCCAGACCATTTCAGCCAGGATGGTGGTGCTGGTGGTGCCAGGGTTAGGTGTCTCTTGAAGTCTCTGTTGATGTACGGGGTCCATCTTGTGTACATCCTACATCCCATTGCTGTCTCTTTAACCATTCTTTTCCCTGGCAATCGACATTATAAGAACATGAGCACTTATAACAGAAATGTTATAGTAAAACCTATAGTTCAACACAGACTTTTTTTGTATATTGAGTACATAAGATAACATCCATCTTGTATAGGTGCTGACATAAAATTTGTAAAGTGTTTTTTTTCGTGAGTGAATAAATAGAATTTCTTAGATATTATAAGTTTACATATCTGCAGCTACCAGGCTTTGCTTAACAGTTAGTCAAATAAGTCTCTACAAACTACTGAAATAGTTCCAGGCAGTGTTTTCTTACCTAATACTTCTATCACTTTATTAAATACGATGTGGGTAGTAGGAGTGTGCAAAATGGGCCATTTGATTTGGATTTGAATTCGGCCCAAATCAGGGACAGTAATTTGATTTGTTGATTAGGATTACAGTCCTGATTCAATTCAGCCAAATCCGAATCTGAAGAGCCCAGGGGGCACCAGTCGCCAAGCTAAAGGCGTTCCCCAGCAGACCCAGAAATGGACCGGAAGTGTTACTGGTCCACTTCCGGGTCTGCTGCCAAGCACACTAGGGACCCCCCCACTCCCCACACTCCTGTGGGATGCTCCATCTGCCCCAGCATCTCGGCATTTACAAGCCACCTGGTACCCTGAGGTATGTAGAAAAAACATTTAAAGCTGTATTTTTTGTCCGAATCATTCAATCTTTCTGAATCTCTCTGAATTGATTGGGAGGGTTCCAATTTGATTTGGAGAAATTAAAGGGTCTCCTGATTCGATTCAGATTCAGAGATTCAGCCGCTGAATTGAGCCAAATCTCTGCCAAATCGAATCAGGAACTGAAGCTCCGCACAGCCCTAATGGGTAGCTTTCCTTAGCTATATTGAAGAGTCCTACAATTCATTCTGCTGAAATTAAGGGTTGTTTGCATGATGCATGGCAGTGCCACAAGATGTTAGAGATGCCTGAGTTAGGTACTCCATTTCCATGCCCAGGCTATATTACCTAAGCATTTCACCCAGCATATCTGACTTTTCGCCAGAGCAAATTAGCTTAGGCTATTTCTGGTATCAGAGCTATGCCAGGTATCACACACTGGGTTGTATGGGTATAGCTTAGAAGTAAAACTTGTGAAGGTGACTACAAACTGATGTTAATGAGATCTCTTAAAATCATGCTGAACACCATTACTCTCCCCTTTCTTTAATCACATCTCTTATCTTTTATCTTAAATTGTAGGCATTCTGTGGCAGAGACTCTTTTAAATTTATTTACTGCACATTGTTCAGAAATCTGCAGTAGAGCACTCAAGTCAGAAATCCAAACTTGCTTATCCTTGGTTTGGAAAATTAAGATTCTTTTAAGACTTGACCATGGTATTATTTGCTGTCTAATAGAGAAGGTGACTTCTACTGATTTCAGAGATTCACACTATTTTTTTTCCAGACATAGAAGCACGCTGTCCAAAAAGGAAAAGTAGTTTTATCAGCTGTTTGATAGCATGATAGATTGGCATTATCAAACTCAACTCCCTAACAACTGTTAGAGAGACTATGGTAAATGGCTTTTAAAAAAACTCATGAACACGCACACTACTGACACAATTGCCCAATCCATTTAGTTTATGAACATCTCTTCCCCTCCCCACAAAGACATTTTTTATTACACTTTCAAGTATTATTTTTGAAAGAAAAGTTGTTCTCAACAGAGACATGTTACACCCTCTTTGAAATGTAAACCAAAAGTCTATTACTGAACCCTGAAACACATGGGGGAATTAGTGAAAAGGCTTTTTGATTCTCATAAAGCTAAAATGTCATTGAGGCAAATTAAAGGATGAAAGCTTGTGCTTTGCTTCAGATCTTTTGGTTAAGAATGCTCCAAAGCAGCTGCCCTTCGAGATTTAAAATTAAATTAGAAGAAATAATTGCTATAATCCCTTTGCCTAAAACAATCTTTGCCATTTACATAGGTTTTTGAACACAGTTTGTGTAATCTTTTACTGCTGCCACCCCTGCTGTGTATTTCTGTCATAATCCAATCAACTACACGAAAAGCATGCTAATGTTTGTAAAAATCCCATTTGGAATGAACATCAGGGACTCCAATTTCCCTACCCAGCTGTGGAACATAAAAATGAAGATGTGATTTCTGCGCCCCCTGCCCCCCTCCCCCCAACCCACAGATACTGTCTAGGTCAGAAAAGAAAGTTTAATATATGGATTTGTGTTTGTTTATTCTGTTGGATGAAAATCTCACTTTTTCTTGTATATTAGCAAAGACGTCTCTTTTGTGGTTTTGCAGATAGAGAAGTGCTGATTCTTCAAATAAGTGATGTCTTGTCAGGTTCTAAGGATTTTAGTTATTGTGAGTCATTTATCTTTTTTTTTTTAAAGGAGGTCTTCAGGGATTAGTCAACATTAATTGTTTCTTCACTGAGGTTGGAACATCCTTAAATTCCACTAAAACCTTATAGAACATTCATTTAGATTATTCTTGGTTTGGACTATAGTCATTTATATGCAGCTTTAGGCAAAAAAAATAAAATGCAGTTAGAAAATTAAATCATACTAATCCTGTTTTAAATATCATTTACACATAGAAATATATCTAACTGTGCATATTATGCAACACATTTTGAAGGAAAATTATTTCAAATGTTGAGTGAAAAGGCTTTTGGAAGGTGATATGCCGCATAATGGATTTTAAAAGATTTTATATTGTAGCTGCAGAAATTAATAGTTGTATGATCCATTGCCAATATTAAACACAGGATACAAAATTAAGGATTATACCTGTACAACAGATCTTACAACTAAAGACAAACATTTATTAAAGGATGCACCAGCATGCCCAGAGAAAATGAGTTAATTTTCCTATTCAAGCCTGAAACTCACAAAGGCACTTTAACAGGTGTTTACATCCATTGCTTCAGGCCTCAGGCATTGTCAGGGAAGATTTAACCCTATAATCCAACTCCTGAAGTTAGAATACATCTTTTTGGATAGAAGTCTTTGAATATGTGAGCATAGTGGCAAATAGAGAGCATATTTGCAAATTATTATTAGCAATTTTCAAGGAATGAGTGCACCTTTTAGAAGCATGGGATAGAAGCTAGGGATTGAGCCAGACTAGAAAAAATGGTGCTGCATATCATCAGGGTTCATCACTGGTGCAGCTACAACAGTGCCAAATACAGAGAGAATGTTTTAAAGCTGTGCAATAGAAACCTACCCTGAATCATAGCACTGTGTCAAAAGTTCATGTAGTCTGTCAGTCTAACTAGCAAATTAGCCCTGTTGCTCTCATGGTATAGCTGCACTAGTGATAGTAGTTTCTATAATAATAAAAGGAGTACTAATTCTAAAGGGAAGATCAATCCTACACTTGGGAGGAGACTCTAACATAAATGTGTCCCCCTATTTGTAGAATGAGTAAAAACTATAAATGCTTCTTCTGTAGATAGAAGTGTAATAGGATAGGAGTGGAGTGAAAGTAATTGATGTGCCTACTTAAAATATGTATTTTTCTTCTAAAATACCATAAGACTGTTTCAAAGTCTGGAAAAAGCAGGGGAGGATGGAGGTGGCGGGAGGGGCAGGGAAGCAACCTGGAGAGATGGATGAATTAAAGTGTTGCATTTAATTTCCAAATTTGAAAAATTCTTCCTGCTTCCGGGTGCCTCTGGGATTTGTAGTCCATAGTTGCAGCCAGCAGTAAATTGGAGTGGGGGAGGGGTCTTTAACCCCACCTCCCTGATCCCAGACCCAGGATTTGCTGAGGTTTGCTTGGCGGGGAGGGGGACAGTCCTCCCCTCCCCTCCCCGCTTCAGACTGGGCTGTATCCCCAGCAGGACTTGCCCTCCCCCAACCTCTTGTCAGCCATCCCTTACTGCTCCAGCTAGGGAGCATAGGGACAGGGCCAGCGCAGCTCTCTGGAGTAGACAGCACAGCCCAGCCCCGGGTTGAAAAACATTCTGGGATGCTGGGGGCTATGATGTAACTTGAACCAGGAAGGGGTCTGGGACAGAAATTTCATAAACCAGTTTGACCCAAATCAGTTAAGTCTGATGCTATGTTCAGCCAGGTTTATCTTAAACCAGTTTCAGCCATTTTGAAACTGGTTTATGTGCCCTGAACTTGTGTTCTGTTATAGGTTTAAACCAGTTTCTGATCAATTAAACCAATGTATGTGTGACTTCTGCCCCTATCCCTGTTCTGTTGATTTATACTGGATTTAAACTGGTTTCTGATCACTTAAACTGGTTTATACAGGTTTCCCTCACTTTGTGCGGGTTCTGTATGTGCAAATTCGCTCTTATGCGATGATCCTATTTATAACAAAAATTCGTTATATGTGAAGTAAATTCACTCTTATGCGACTGGTGTGGTGGAAGCCCGCAGTTAGCTGCTTTCTGCAGTGCATAGTGGGAGTGACGCACACCAAATTATAGTCTCCTGTTTGGATCTGTGCTCTTCACTTGTTGTCTGCGATACGTGTTTCTGTAGTTGCCATCCCCATTATGGCTTCTAAGTGTCCTGCTAATTTATCTCCTGTTCCTCTCCCTGGTCCATCAATGAAGCGCAAGAGAACTTCACTAACAGTAACACCCTTCACCACCCTCTCTTCACACCAACTAAATATTCACCACCCCCTTGTGTTTGTGTGTACTGTCTGCTGTTGGCGAGTACCAAAATTGTCTTGTAAAAGTGGTAGAAATGGGTCTGGGGGTCAGTACAGTCAAGGTCTTGAAATGTATCCCTATTTGTTACATTGTAAAGTGGGTTCCCTTTATGCGAATTCGAGTTATGCACCTTTTCCAGCAATGCATGTACAGTGTAAAGCGAGGGAAACCTGTGTATAACTTCTGTCCCTAGCCACCGTGTTTTGAAAATCCATACTATTTATTGATGTTTGAAGTAAATATCAACAGCCTTGAGAATCAAATGTGAGATTTTTTTTTTCCCCAGTGGTTTTATCACTGCATATTTTTGAGTAAAGAGAAATCAGCTTTAAAAACTAAGATCTAAAATTCAGGTAATTTAAAAAAAATTAAAAGGAGTAGAACTCAGAAGTCTTCTAGGGACTGAAAGACTTGCTTCTAATTTAGGATTCTAAATATTATTTAATATAGGAAATTAAAATGATTTAAATGGAAAAAAAATCAATTTATGCAAAAGCACAAAACTAAATTCCCTTCCTGATGCTAAAACAAATAAAATAAAATATTTACTTTGGAACTTGAAAGGAATACCAACCCAATGCCACATCGCAGCAGATTTTACTTTAGATGCCTTTGGTGCTGCAAAATCTGGGAACCAAGGCTGGAAATTAAGTCTTTATAACTGGAACTGGTGTCTCCCAGTTCAAATCCATAAAGTGAATATCGCTGCAGTGACTACTGTTTATGCTTATCATGTATATCTTCTGGTGCTCCCTGCCTTTCTACAAACATCTGTTATATTGTGTTTTACATAAACTCCTTCCTTGAAACAGAATTTTTGTTCAGTGCTTAGCACAATGGGAGGCCTGGGACACAACGGGAACCTCCAGATTCTGTCGAGTGTATATAAACTTACTAATAACTACAAGTCATGTAACAACACATATCATGGATGCCCATAAGGGCCTAAATCCCTTTCCTTCTTACTGTCCGAGAACCGTTTTGGCAGTCTTCTAAGACATGTCCAGAGACAAACCTTTTTAAGAAGTTTTCTGTTAAACAGTAGCAATCCATTATAGGTGACAGATTAGATGTATCTAGTCTAATTACAATGACCTTGTAGGGTGGCAAAAGGACTCATTATCTCTGCCTGTGTAGTATGCCATCCTTATAGGAGTGTGATGCTTGCTTTGAACTATGTCATACAGCTGAATTTGTATTGATGAAATGATGTATTTGTCATGCCAAATATTACTATTTGATAGCAATAGTATTAGTGTTGAAATGCAGTTTTTCTAGTATTTAATCTTTTCCCTGATAGAAATTATTGACACCAGTAGTTTAGAACTACCAATAAAAAGTTATATTTTAGATGTATCTGAGGATATTAACATTGTAGTGCATGTTTGCTTTTGTTTTGTTTCCATTTTGCCTCCTTACTTTGGCAAGTGCCCTTCATCAGCTAATTTCTTTTCTAGAGGAGAATAATTTCCATTGAGAGGAAAGATGTTCTCTTCCCTTCCACATCTGTTCACATTCCTATAAAGTCCTAAGAATCCATTAATATAGTTTTATGGGAATGAGTTTTGATGACATTATTAGTGATGGCTGGCAAAATTAAGACTTGTTCTAGTTACCCAAACTCATCTGAGTGGTACCAAGTGAAATTTTGTTTGTCTTTTGATTTAACAAAGCTCTGTTTGTTTGGAAGTGGGTTACAGTGTGTTGAAAATGTTACAGTATGATTTAGATTTCTCTACTCATACAACTTAAATTCATTATTAGTCTGACTGTATTATATGTTGTCAGGGAGAAAAGTAGACCATGTATTATACAAACTACTTCAATAATTTTGCAAAAATATAGCGACCTAAGTGTATCAAACAGACATAGAGGAAGTAGAAAAAAAATAAGCAGTGAGGAGAAATATCCTTTCGAGAAAGTTATGGATCAGTCTTTTTCATTGGGTAAAAATCTGGGGGTAAAAGTCAACATAACAGGTAGTGTATAATCGTATGGTGTCCATAGGGAAAAAAATAGAGGAGGATGTGGCTATTTCCTGTGAATTCCTTCTTTGTGGTATATGCAATATTGATGAAAACATGAAAGTGCTTATTTAAAAATGTGATAAACAGATGACAATGAGAGTAGGAAATAAAAAACTAAGTAGCATATTACAAAAGACTGGTAGCATGAAATAAGCAGTAAAACTATACAAATGAGAGTTATCTAATTTAATTGAAAGCTTAATCTATCTCCTTGAACACACAGCATTTATCCAGTTTTTTAATTTTTGTGCTTTCGTTCTCTCTTTGTAGGAGGCTTATCATAAAAAAATGGCTAGAGATATCTTGTCTCTCATCAGTCAGTATGAAATTTAACTATGTTTAAATGGACTTTAGACTATATGGGAACTTTGTTTTTTGGGGATTTTTTTTTTCCTAAGAAAATATACTTGGGACAAAGTCCACAATACAGATGCATTTTAGTAGGCCAGAAGAATTCTAATGATCAACAGTGCTATCTGCCAGTGTGCAAACAAAAGCCAATATTTATCTGAAAATAGCAGCCAGTGAATGTTTAAACGACCTTAAAATAAAAGAAAAGAAATGAGGGTCCTGCTATTGCTTCTGAAATTTAATTGAAAGGACTTTGTTATAGCCTTACATTTTTATACAGAAAAGGAACAAAGAAAGGGTTTTTGTCTTGAAACAAGGTGGCTTTCCAGCTCTGGTTATTACTAAATACGGTGTGTGAAATTGATCCAATGTGCAAATTAAATAGTTAATCACTTAGGCTGATGGTTTCAATAGTCTGCTTCCAACTTGAAGTTGGAAAAGGCATTAATGCTGACTGTTTTATCTCAACTACTTCAATATACATTGATTTTGATTGTTAAGTGATATTGTTCATGAACAAACATTAACGACGCTTTCATGTTGTTGTCTAGTATGGACAAATTCACCTTTTAGAGCTCTTGCTTGCAAATAAAATGCACAGAGAGAATTGTTTTGAATATCTCTCTAACTAGAACAGGAGATCAATACATATCAATGTTTGGGTAAATTATTACTTCTAGTAAGGAACCAACTCATTGGCACATTTTGAAGGAGGTGGTGGTAGGCAACCAGTCATCTTTTCCATGCACTCTTGTCCCAGTTTCTCTTTGTGATTAAATTTTATGAATTTAATACATACCTCATTGCTTATGAAGAGGACAGATACTATGGCTATTTTATATATGATTCAGGAATCTATAGTTCGTCTGTTGACCTTTAGCTTTCCCTCTCTGTAATACAGCTAGCTGAAGTGAACAATACAAAGCACAGGGTTTTGTTTTTTGTGGACTGGAAATGAATCAAATGACATGCTGCTGAGATTATTGAGGCTTAATTCAACAAGGTGCTTAGGCATATGATAACCTTTTGACTATGGTGTGGTTACTTATGGCTATGCATGCACTTTAGTACATCAGAATTTTGCTAAATCAGGACCTTATTTGATTACCAAGCCATCCACTCTATGTAGACAAAAGCACTGTACCAAATGTGTTGTACCCTGAACCTGCATGAACTTCACCTAAGGAAAAGTTCATGCGTCCAAAACTCATTGCAAGATCAGGACTGAGCAGAGATGGAGCAAGATGGGGCACAGTGGTGCCATCACATCCCCCTTCACTGTCTAGAGGTCCCATCTTGGCTGCCAGATGCATTTACCCGTGAGCTCACTCTGTGCGTGCAGTAAGCTCTCAACTGCCATTGCACCCCTCCTTTTTGCCATCCTGGATCTGCTACTTGGGACGAGCATTTTTCTCTGTCTTACTCTCACCTGTTTGAAACGAATAGCTACCTCTTAGCAAGTTTAGCAAAGGGACAAAGCCTGAACGCCCAATAAGGAACCAATAAGGTTCCTTGAGAAGCTTTTAATAACTTGTCATTTTATAATTAATAAACACTTTTTACTCGTGAAAATGGTGCATCTCCTATCAAAACAAAAACCAATCCCACAAAACTAAACTAAAACAACTGGAACCTAAAAAAAAAAAATTAAAAATCACATTCATAGATTCATAGATGTTAGGGTTGGAAGGGGCCTCAATAGATCATCGAGTCCGACCCCCTGCATAAGCAGGAAAGAGTGCCCCCCTGCATAAGCAGGGAAGAGCGCTGGGTCTAAATGACCCCAGCTAGATACTCATCTAACCTTCTCTTGAAGACCCCCTTAGCCCCTCACTCCTAAGCCCCTGCTCCCACAGCCTCCTGCCCCGCAGCCCTGTTAGTGCCTCATGCTCTGGACCTGCTGCCCCCTGCTCCACTACCCCTGCCGGTGCCCCTCACTTCTGACCTGCAACCCTGCTGCTCAAGCAGTGCGTGTGCACGCATGTGCGCGCGCGCGCACACACACACACACACACGCTCTCTCTCTCTCTCTCTCTCTCTCTTTACTTGGCTTACTGGGGCCTGTGTGGGGATCATGTGACCCCTGACAGCCAGTTACATTGCCCTCTACTCCCAGTTCCAAGCAGCCAGCCTGGGAGAGCAGAGGGAACAACAAAAAACCCGGACATTTGCTCTTATTTTAAAAACCTGCCCAGACACAGCACACAGGGCCAAAAAAGAGGACAAATCCAGGAAAACCTGGCGGTATGGTAACCCTAGTGTAGCTTATTGGTTCTGTATATTTATGCATTTGATGTTGATATTATTTAGAGCTAATTTGCGGGCTGGGCTGGGCTGGGCTGTCTGCTCCAGACAGCAGGGCTGGCCCCACCCCTTTCCTCTCTAGCCAGAGATGCAGTTGGCAGAGAAAAGGGGTGGGAGACTGCAGCCTGGAGACAGCAGTGTCTGCCTGGCTTCCCCTTACCCAGCCCTCCTCTTGCTTGCTGCTCAAGCAGTGATTCCCCACTCTTCCACAGCAGGGACCCCAGCTGATATCTTCCACACTGCCCTCACGCTAGCTAATGCAGATAGGTGTCTGTGTGTGTGTCTCCAATTTCACTGGAACAAAGGCAGACAGAACAGTGCCCGCTTAGGGCTTTCTGGAGCTAATCAACAGGTCAGCTGGTAATGTCCCTCCATTCCTTCCTTGGAAATAGCTGTTTAAGAATAGCGTGAACTAATGAGAGAGACTTTGTTTTCCTGATGTTCTGATAAGCTGCCTGCTGGCTTGCTTGCTTCAAAGGCTGCAATCTGTCAGTGTCCAAGAGGGGACAGAGAGAGGTCTGAGAAATTACCTGGTTTGCAATGAGTGCAGTGCCTGTCACTGCTGCAGACAGTATGAAGAAGTAGGGAGAGGGAGATTGAAATGCTCAGTATCATCAACAGATGCATGCACTCAACACAAGCAGTCTTCCCTCCTAAAACCCCCTGTCCCTCCTCCCCACTGCCTTTTGCCTCACAGTGCTAGCCAGGGGCTGGGGGCCAGGGGCTGGCAACACTCCCATCCCTTGAGCAGCAAGCCAGGAAAAGCCTGGTGAGAGCTGCTTCCCCCACCACCCACTTCAGACATACCCCGGCTGAGAACCGTGCAGACCAGGGTAGGGGTTTAAACCCCTCCCTAATCATAACATCCTGCTGGGGCCTGGCCATGTCCCCCTCAGCTCTGCAATGTGAAAGGGAAGGGAGGGCTTGCTTTAGCCCCCACCCTTCCAGACTGAGCCACTGCAGGCTTGAGCCTCCATTTCCTGATTCAAAAGTGAATGTCTATCCACTTGCAAATTTGTTCAGTCTCTGCAGGTTAGATTAACTTGCAAAGATTGAATCAATTCAGGCTCATGCTTTTTGAATGTTTGTCCCTAGCCAAGGTGTCATGGATACAAAAATTCATTAAGCCACAAAAGACCTGAATGACTGATCATACAGAAATTAATACTAATTCTAATAAAAAGTAAAAATTCGAGCAAGCCAGGTGAAAAAAAAAACTTGAGTTTAAATGGTAGAAAGCAGAAACAGCTACTCTTTTTAATGGAAATATTGTGAGGATAAATTCTTAGATTTTTTTTTTTCTGGAAAAACCTTGAAGTGCTGTTGTCTGTCAAAATTGCCCTTGCATTGTATGGCTCTGAAATATATATGCATATTAAAGCCAAGTGTTGACAGCCTCTTTAGTTTTAATTGGTTTCCTAGATACTTGTTAGTATAACCTGTCACTCACCATCTTTTATGCCCATGAACTCTGCTTTCTTTCTTTTAAGCTTCAGACTGTCTATTTGCATAAATGTCAACAGGTGTGCACAGAAGTGTTTGATATAAAAATTATACTCCTAGTCCTATTAGAAGGAGAAAGCTTCTGAAGAACTATAGCATGGTAGAGATTTCTCAACATACTCAAAAATTTTCTCAGTTTTAACTCTGTTGAAATAGGCAGGGCTATATCAGTAGAAATTGTCTGGAATCCTTTGGGCCAGTGTGAAACTCTCTGTTAGTGAGTTAAGTGCTAATAATATTAAAGATGTTCAAAGCATTTTGGAATTTCAAAATTTTAATTAGGATGAAACATAAAAATCTCCATATAATTTTAGGGTAAATAATTGTTTCAGGGTATTCAAAACATTTTTTCTAATTTTACCTTTTTTGTATTATATTTGTGGAAAATCAAGTAATATGAAGAAAATGAAAATTAATTTCAAAAGTCAGCTAGGATGATGTAATCTAAAAATGTTGAAGTGAAATGCTGATGATGTAACTTTTCTGTGCATGTTCAAATGGCACTAAGAACATAAGAACATACTGGATCAGACGAATGGTCTATCTGACCCCAGATCTTGTCTCCAACAGTGGCAGTAGTTGGTGTTTTAGTGGGAGAGCATATGAACAGGGTATATCTAGTGACCTATGTCTTGTCGTACCCACCCTGGTATCCACCATTGCTTTAGAAATGCCAGAGAATACATCTCTGATTGTTCTGTTTAATAGCTATTAATGGCTCTATCATTCATGATTTTGTCTAGTCCCTTTTTGAACTTGGTTATACTATCTGTCCTACAACCTCCTGTGGTAAACTTATCTCCTACTAATTTCAGTGGTTGTAATCTCCCATAACTTCAGAATACTTCTAGTATTCTGGGAGTTAGTGAAGAACAGCTCCCTATTCACTTTGTCCAAACACTTCATGATTTTATAAACTCATATATCATATATTGTTTCCCCTTCTTCTTTACAAACTGAAAAGTCTTAGACTGTTTTAATCTTTCCTGGTATGGCAGCTCCATCACCTTGATCATCCCCTTCTGTGTACTTTTTCTAAATCTACTATATCTTTTTGAGATGTTGAGACCAGTACTGCACACAGTATTCAAGATGTACTTGCACCATGAATTTGTATAGTGGCATGATGATATTTCTCGTTTTGTTTTTAATTCCCTTATTAATGGAGCCCAATGTTTTATTGGCTTTTTTTGATTGCCAGTCTGCACTACGCTTATGTATAAGAGAACCATGAATCCAAGGTCTCTTTACAGAGTTGTAGCTAGCTGTAACAGCTGATACATATAATCTAGGTTATTTTTCTCCATGTCTATTACCTTGCAGTCATTGACATTAAAGTTCATTTCCCATTTTTTGCCTATTCAGCTTTGTGAGATCTTTCTGCATTTTGTCTCCATCAGCTTGGGGATTTCACTGTGCACTCCCATTTTGAGGTCATCGATGAATATGTTGAACAAAACCAGGCCCACCAATCTCTTCATGACTGCAATTCTTATCTTGTGCCACCACTACTTGTCCCTGGGGAACACCCCTTCCACGCACACAGCATTACTGGGTGGTGGGGAGAAGGGGAGGCTGGGGCCAGCACTGGGGTCCCAGGGGTCTCCTGGGGCTGCAGCAGTGGCGATTCTGCCATGCAGAGCCTGGCTGGCCGTGGAGTGTGACTCAGGCCGGCCAGGCTCTGGCTGGCACATGCTGCTGCCATGTGCACCACTCTGCTTTTTTTCTCCACCCCTGGATATCCAGGGATCAAAAAAACCCTCCATGCTGCTCCCTTGCAATGTGGAGAACTTGTGGTATGAGGCGTCATAGCCGTGTTATGCTTCTCCATAGAAATAGCTGCTTCTCTCAGTTTTAAATCTAAATTCTGTTAATAAACAGAAGTGGGTGTGATTCAGATATTTTCAACCCTTAAAAAAAAATTCAGACCCAAAATTCAGAGTTCTGGCCAAACTTTTCCATTTAGGGAAGCATGAAAAAAATGCCTTCAGTATTTTTTTCTAGGACGATAAGAGAGAAATATATAGATAAAATATATTGCAGGGCTTGAGCTAGATGTAAATCTTATAGAAGGATCATAAAATTTTAGACATATTGTTGATTTGAAAATAATACCATCTCTCCTAATGAGTCTTGAGTAATAACTAAAATTATTATTACTAACTTATTATTTTAGTAAAATTATTATTATTATTTTAGTAAAATTATTTTAGTAAAATTATTATTACTAACTTATTATTTTAGTAATAACTAAAATAAGTAAAAGAATTTAACTAAACACATTATGTGCTTTATTTTAGCATATGTTTAGTTATTTTTTCTGCTTAGTAAGTTTCTTCTGAAAAGCATTTTTAATAAAACTTGAAGGAGCAGAAAATCTGTTTTCATAATTTTAAAATGAATCTCATCTTACTTCTACTTATCAATCAGTATTGTCACTATTATTGTCAGCGCATACTGTTAAAAGTTCTCTACTAGAAACTGAAAACCTTTAAAACTTAGTAAGTTTAAACGTATGTGTATCTTGACTTAGAAAAAAACACACTGAAATTCCTTTTAGATAGTGGGTATAAGTAAGATTTTGAGAGTTTAGATATGCTCGTGTATTAAATGCACTTGCATCCTCCTGATTGTAGTGTCCAGTGCATGTGTTGGTGCCCTACTGCCTCTCTATAGACTTGTAAAGGCTTGAACTAATTTTTTGTGTACGTGCAACAGTCAGTGCATATACTACATTTGTAGGTCTGGAACTATAAACTGGCTGAAATACCAATAGCATTATGATGATGGATGAGGCTTTCTTCAACCAGCTAGCAAAGTTTCCCAATCACAGGCCCTGGTTCTCAAGGGAGACTTCAATCACTCTGACATCTGCTGGGAGGGCAATACAGCAGTGCACAGATGATCCAGGAAGTTTTTGGAGAGTACTGCAAGTACCAGAGCAGCCAACTAGGTACAATGTTCTTTCCTGCTCACAAACAGGGAAGAATTTGTGGGGAATGTAGTAGTTAATGGCAGCTTGGGCAGCTGTGACCATGAGATGATTGCATTCAGGATCCTGAGGAAAGGAAGGATGTAGAGCAGCAGAGTAAGGACCCTAGACTTCAGAAAAGCAGACTTTGACTGACTCAGGGAGCTCAGAGGCAGGATCCCCATGGAAACCAGACTGAAGGGGAGAGGAGTCCAGGAGAGCTGGCTGTATTTTAAAGCCTTAGTGTGAGTGTAGGAACAAATCATCCTGATGCACATGAAGACTAACAAGTATGGCAGAAGACCAGCTTGGCTTAGCAGGGAACTCTTCAGTAAACTAAAACACAAAAAGGAACCTTATAAGAAATGGAAACTTGGACAAATAACTAGAGAAGGGTATAAGAGCACTACTCGGGCATGCAGGGATGAAATCAGAAAGGCCAAAGTGCAGTTGGAGTTACAGCTAGCAAGGGATATAAAGGGTAACAAGAAGGGTTTCAACAAGTGTGTTGGTAGCAAGAGGAGGATCAGGGAACATGTGAGTCCCTCACTGAATGGGGGAGGCAGCCTTGTCACAGAGGATACAGGAAGGCTAAAGTGCCCAATGCCTTGTTTGCCTTAGTCTTCACAGCTAAGGTCAGCTTCCAGTCTACTGCACTTGGCAGCACGGTTTGCGGGGGAGGTGAATAGCCCGTGGTGGTGAAAGAACAGGTTAGAGACTACCTTGAAAAACTGGACAGGTACAAGTCTATGGGGCCAGATGGGATGCATCCAAGGGTGCTGCGGGAGTTGGCTAATGTGATTGCAGGTAGGTCCCAGATGATTGGAAAAGAGCAAATGTAGTGTTCATATTTAAGAAAGGGAAAAAGGAGGATCCAGGGAACTACAGACCAACCTCACCTCAGTCCCTGGAAAAATCATACAGCAGATCCTTGGGGAATCCATTTCTAAGCACTAGGAGGAGAAGGTGATTAGGAACAGTCAGCATGGATTCACCAGGGGCAAGTCATGCCTGACCAAACTGATTGCCATCTATGATGAGATGACTGTCTGTGTGGATGTGGGAAAATTGATGGATGTGGTGTACTTTGATTTTAGCAAGGCTTTTGATACCGTGTCCCACAACATTTTCCCAGGCAAGCTAAGGAAGTATGGACTGGATATGGGCTGGATGAATGGAATGTAAGGTGGATAGAAACCTGATTGGAGCATTAGGTTTAGAGTAGTAGTCAATGGCTCAATGTCTAGTTGGCAGCCAGTATCATGTGCCCTGGGGTCGGGCCTGGGGCCTATTTTGTTCAATGTGTTTATCAGCTACCTGGACGATGGCAGACAATGCACCCTCAACAAGTTTGCAGATGACACCAAGCTGGGGGGGAGTAGTAGATACACTGGAGTGTAGGGTTAGGATTCAGAGTAACCTAGACAAATTGGAGGATTGGGCCAAAATGAATCTCATGAGGTTCAACAAGGAAAAGTGCAAATTCCTGCACTCAGGACAGAACAGTCCCATGCACCAGTACAGGCTGAGGGCTGACTGGCTGGGCAGCAGCTCTGCAGAAAAGGACCTGGGGGTCACAGTGGACAATAAGTTGAATATGAGCCAGCAGTGTGCCTTTGTTGCCAAGAAGGCTAAAGGCAGGGCTGTCCCTGGAGGGGGGGGTGAATCGGGGTGACTGGCCTGGGCCCTGCATTTTAGGGGGCCCCCCATGGACCTGGGTGGAGCGGCAGCAGCAATAATTCCTATGTATTACTATATAATACTCATACCACATAAAAATGAAGTGGAAAGGATTTCTGAAAACCTAGAAGAAACTGGTGCCCATAACAAGATGAAAAGAAAGATTTATTAAATAAAAGTAGGGGTAATGTTTTGTTGATTTCCCCCCCCCCCCCCCCCCCCCCCCCCCCCCGCATCTCTCATCTTGTACACATTCATAACCCTCTGCATATATTAAGCAATAGATTTTGTAAAGTTTCAGCTTGTAACTCATGTATCTTTGCACAATTTAATGACTCATATGTACAAATCACTGTAATGGTAAATTTATCATTTGTACAAAAGACTGTTCTCTTGGAAGCAGACAGGCAAGAAAAAATAAATAAATTGCTTATTTGTTGTCATTTAATGTCAACATAGTGCAGTGATATCAGCTCGCACCAGACGCAGAAACATTTGAATGATACAGAAAAGAAGAAATATTTGATTACTAAAGATGCCTGAACTCAGATGCATGTCTCATTGTGAATAAAAACTCATTAAAAGTTCAATCTGTTGCAGAATTTAGTGTTTCAAGATATTGTCAGCTGCAGTGGCATATATCATATAGTCACTTTATTTCTGGTGGACTTAATGGTGTTCTCGGCAGACATGCTTGCAGCAACAAACAAGCAGAGTAATTTTTTTCTGGTATCAAATTGATGTTTGAGGTATTTGTCATACAAAATGATGGCAAACATTGGTCTTTCTCTTCTCCCATGGAAGGAGTGCCATGGATTCTGCAGATCTTTGTTTATCTGCTTTTAATGAAAAGGGAGACTAATCCAGAAACCCCTAGGTATGCTGTAATAATCATTGTAGAGCTACCAGCTATTATCTATATTGAGTGATTACCATGCTTGCAGACCATCATTGTGCTTACCCACAGCACAGCTGGGAACTCAGAGGCAGCTCTGAGGACTTCCTGAATATTAAATGAACCCTCATAGCCAGAGTAAGAAGCAGTGAGAAGAGCAGGAAT
>NW_005842970.1:434477-441157 GCF_000455745.1 Alligator sinensis | reverse complement strand
AATGTGATGACAGAATAACAAGCAAGATGAATGTTTTGATCCAACCTGTCTTGGTACCTGAGGGCGCTTGTCCATGTGACACCTCTCCTGTTTCCACGTTACCCTTTTCCTGTGTCCACATGACAACAGTCACCATTAAGCTAGCTCAGTAGCACTGTGTCCATGTTATCAGCTGGTTTTATCATTTTTTATTCTTTTTATTGTGGTAATTTAAAACACCTCCAGCATGTGTTAGTTTTAGCTCCTGAATTTCTTCCATGATGATTATTTTTATCGTTTTAAATTTGTAATGTGGGTCTGACTGATGCCCGAAAACGTGATTTTCCCTACTTTGCAACTGTTGCACCACTGGGTTCACTTGAAAATCTACAGAAATCCATGGAAGTTCATCTAATTTTTTTTGCACTAATTTTTCCAGACGTCAGGTACTAATCTTGCAAATTTTTACTGATTATTTTATTGCTTATATTAGATTAATGAAAAATGAGATTTCCAAAAAACGTGTTCCACCTTTGCACATGCACCGAGCTTCTCGCTGTCCCTATCAGCCTCAGACTCTTTCCACATTTTCCCCCCCGCTTGCTCTTGCTGGGACTTGGGGGAGAGAAGCCACAGCCTCTTTCCACATGGACCCCAATTTTTTTTTCCCCTGCTTGTTACTGCTGGGACTTGGGGGGGCACCCCACCCCCAGGCTCTCCCCAACAGTGCTATGATCACCTTCTCACAGTGAGCCAGCTCCTTCTGGCATGCCCTCTAGTGCATTTTACTAGTCATAGCATAATAAGTCCTTATGTTGTAAATCACGCCCATGTTACTTATTTAACTGTCTTAAACTAAGACAAAAAAATTAAACCAGGAACATTTTTAGTGACTAAATGCCGAGTGCATGTACAAGGCCCCTGAGACACCCATCCTGAAAATTGTTTTCTAGCTGCTTCCTGGCAAAAAAGTACCTTGTCTCACCCCATGGTTATAGAACAGTGATTTTTCAACCAGGGGTGTGGCAGCACCTTGGGGTACCTAGAAAACCTTTCAAGGATGACATGAGATGACACACAATCATAGCACTGTTAGGTGTGCAAACATAATTCACAAGATAAACCCAGAAATTTCAAATGGAAATGCATGGTGTTAAAAGCATTCTAACCTGCTGTGCTTTTTCTGAATCCTTTTCAACAGAAGATTGCTTTATTATTTTTCTGTAGGCAAAAAAACTATGAAAACCAAGAGCTGACATTTCCCAAGGGGTGCTTTGGATCTAAGGAGGAGTTCCTTGAGTCTAAAAAGCTTGAGAACCACTGCTGTATAGTATCTGCCTACAGGTCAGGAGATGATGGAAGGGAGAGACTGTTTGTTATCTCCTGACACTGCTGTGAATGGGACAGTGTGATGGGAGTAGGAATCTGTCATATGCAGGAAGCATTGCATCTAGATCTGTGGGGCAAAACATGTTAGATATGATTGGCTACATATTTAGAATAGTTACAAAAATCATAGCAGTATTTTGGGTTCTTTTAAATCCTATCCAACTAAATACCAGAATGCCTAAAAACAATTTGGAGGAGAGGAATTGATAGTGCAAATGGGAACAATGATTTGTTAGTTAATTCAGTGGTCTAGGATTTGGGTTTAGGTTTGCTTTTTAGCTCTGCTGCATACTTTGAATAATGTGGAGGAGTCCAACCTGTAAATGGAGATAAGAAATCTGTCTCTCACTAGGGATGAACAGGAAGCAATTGAGATGTTCAAGTTCTCTACTGATGGGATGCCAAATGGCAATTTTATAGTACTGAAAAGGTTTTTGGCCTCTATCTAGATACAGTATTCCTTCAATTATAATATTTCCAATTAATTTCTGTGTACTGTAATTCAGCTGCAAATTGTGTTATGCAATTTGCCTTTTATACTTCTGTTTTCAAGAGTGAGAAAGCTATGATGTGCTTTGAATGAAACAATGCCTGTAGCTCTATCTCACATTGCCTGCATGAACTATATATAAATACATATTCTATTTCCCTATACATAAAAGTATTTAAAAGGCCTTTTTTCCTCACCTGTTTGCATGTATGCTAAGGTAACGTAAAACTAATTAAAGAGACATTCTCTTTGATCTATATATTTTAAATTACTTTAAAAATAAATTAACTAGATATAGATGCAGTGTATCCTGACTAGAAAAAAACCTTTACAAATATTTTAACAGGGTTTTTCTTCTTAGAATGAATTTGAGTCTGGGAGAAGTTGACCATACCAGGAAACCATGAAATTGACTATACAAAAAGATGTGTCAAATACCCCAAGAAAAGTAAACAAAAATAATTTTTGAATAGCGAACTAGTTTGGTAGAGGTAGATTTAAAAATAGTAATATGGGAAGCTACACCATTTTAGAGAAATGTGCATTATAAAGAAGAATGATAGATTTTTGCATTATAAATTACTTAAATGATAACGTTAGTTATGAACTAATGGATACAAAAGCTTTCTCAAGCAGCAGCATGTAAGAGAGAGGGAGAGAAGGCTATGGGGAGGAAAAAGAAATGGACATACTTTTAGGAAGTAAGCAATGCAACTTCTTTGTTGGTTAATATCATCTTACTTGTATTCAGTACATTCCTAAGACTCTGGTGTATTGGCTGTACTGGCAGAAATGTGCTGAAATATATAATAAATGTAAACGAAGTTTTGCCAGTTTTAGGAAAACTAAATTAGATCAGTAAAGAATGAATGAGAGTATTCTCTTTGCTGTGTGTCTATGAAGACATTAAATTAAAAAGTGTTCCTTCATCTCATTTTGGTTTTGGAAGAATGTTTCTTTATGAACTTAATAGTTCAATATCTTCCTTCTTGATAAAAACATTACTTGATTAACAGAATGATAAATTTCAAGAGATTTCTTTATGTTTTCCCTTTATCACAGAATTCAAAATGTCCTTTGTTCATCTTTTTCCTTTCTTAGTTGTCTAGCAGATCAGTCTCAGAGTTTACTGTTGTAACTATGTGGCAAATCTTTCTTCATGGTCCAATGTTCTCTGTGCTAGTGACACTATTAATAACCCAAATTAATGTCTCCAGTCCTTCAAACTGATAGCCCATAGTCTTAAGTACCCTTCAAACTGTTAAAATGTTTAACTTCTTTGTCTATTTGGTATTTGCATAAAATAGTTTTTGCAACTACGAACCTGAACTGTTTTGACAAAGTGGAACCCTTTTAGATGCACTTTGCTGTAATAATGCTTTTAGTTTTATTTCTAGTATCTAGCTTGTAGCTGCAAGGGGAATACAGTATTGTTACATATGTCAGTATCTACAACAAAAAGGGCAGAAAAATACAAGGAATTTTAAGTGTTCTAAAGCTAGGGGAGTAATGTGACAGCCCTGGTATGTTATGAAGTGACTGACAAAAGGCACATGCAAGCGTTCAAATGAATAGGTGGAAGCAGGGCCAGATGCAGGCATGGGCAAACTGGGTGGCCATCCGGGGCTCAGACAGAAAGGGGGCCCTAAAATGGTAATTTTGTAATTATTATTATTATTATTATTATTATTATCTCTGGCAAAGGAGGGCCTGATACTAAAAGTTCACCCAAGGCCACCAGGAGTCTAGGTAGGGTGCCGGGTGGAAGTTAAACCGTTCAATTCAGCCAGTTAAAAACCTCAATGATAGAAATGTGTACAAGTATTCATCAGGCCCTGTTCTGCAAACAGCCTGTACTGCTAATGGCACCCAGGCAGGGGGCCCCAGAGCATACATCCCAGCATGCTTTGCTGGCTCTGCAGACTTCCGGGAAACAAATGATAGCAACCGGTCAGGCAGAGGTCAGGGCTGATTGGCTGGTATCCCCAGGGGGCAATGGATTACACTGAATCAGGCTCCCAATGGAAAATTAAAGGGGAAAAAAAGGACACAATTTGTCACATAAGGAAAAATGTTTCACTAGAATTTTTTCAATGGTCTGTCAAGGTTCTTTGGGTAAATGTGATATCTTTTATTAGACCAACTAAATAGTTGGACATGTTCTTTGTAAGTTTTCAGGCACAGACACCCTTATTCATGCATAGGGAGAGTTTACTGGTGTTTTGTGATCTCCTGGGTAGAATAGAAGCCAATATGCAAAATGCAGGTCTGTGAAAATGCAAATGCATGGCAGTGAGGATCAGAGGTTATGGGAGACCATAGGTGTGAGACAGGTAGGTGGGAGGGGAAAGGGGGAATGTTGACCTGATGATAGAACATAGCTGGTAAAATGTAGACAGGTTACCTGGGGTTATATTGTCTGTGGTTTGTGTTTTGCCAGCTGCACTGGGGTTATATGGTCCAATGGTCTGTGTTTTGCCAGCTGCAGTGCTAGCTTTGTCTGCCCCTCATGCCCTATCGATTCATGCAGGGAAGATACATTGGCAGATAAGGTTCTTTCAGTAAATGTGAAATCTTTTATTAGACCAACTAAATAGTTGGAAAAATTGCTCTTTGCAAGCTTTTGCAGGCTCAAGGGTTATTTCCCATCCCCACAGGATTTAAATGCTGCATGTGGTGCCCAGGTGAGGGGCACATATGGTGATTTAATGTCTGCTGGGCCAGGGAAGCTCTTAGAGAAGCAGGGCAAAAATCCCACCTGCTCCTCACACTGGAGGTCCAGGGTTTAGAGAGAACAATTTTTCCAACTAATTTAGTTGGTCTAATAAAAGATATCACATTTATCCAAAGAACCTTGTCTGCCTATGTCCTTAAACCAACACAACTACAACCAACAACCCTGAAACAGGGAAGACACATTTGCACTGGTGTAGATCTGATTAAATGAGCTACTCTACCCATCCCTCTTAATGGATGTTGGTATACCAGAAAAGGGAGTAGGTGTACTTGTCCTCAGATGTATTTTTGGCCCCTTGTGCCTGTGCGTAGTTTGCTGTAAAATCAGAAAAAACTTTGGGTGATATTGAGAGGGGACATGTCCCGTACAGATAAGGAAGGGGGACATGTCCTATGCAGAGCAGCAGCAGGATAAGAA
This sequence comes from Alligator sinensis, assembly GCF_000455745.1. NCBI lineage: Eukaryota > Metazoa > Chordata > Crocodylia > Alligatoridae > Alligator > Alligator sinensis. Next base: position 436,145 of record NW_005842970.1, on the reverse strand, counting down.
GCTGGTCATGCTTATCTTTGTTTGTCTGTCTGGCTGTCTTTCAACAGTTGTATCTGTTGGAGAAAACCACAGCAGAGATGATCAACTTAATTTTTTGGAGCAGAATGCACCAGTGAGAGTGGGTGCTCACGACCTGAAAAATGAGTCTGGGCAAATTATTCAGATAAACCAGAAAACCAGCCACAATATCTGAAAACTGAACATGAAACTGCAGCTTTTTAGGGGTACCAGAAAGTTTTTAGTTAACTTTTAAAGCTGTCATGGGCCACTGCATTTAATTTTCACTGGAAACTGAAGTCCTAAGCTGTTGTTATGATGGCACTTGCAACTAGGCTGAAACCCAGCAGCCCTGGATGCTTTAAGGATTTCAGTCCAACTTGATGGAAGCTTTTCAATCCAAATTGATGTGAAAGGGATCATTCAGCATTTTAGATTTTGGTGGTTCTTCTTAACTTAATTCCAGGGTTTCTGATTTTTGCTCATTTCTGCAGTTTTCCTAACTATGGCCAGGGGATAAGGTGAATGATGCAGATATTGGGATCAAAAGATGAATCAGGTTGTACATGCAAATATTGGAGCTCTTACCTAAGAATATAAATCCCAGACTTTTTCCCAATAGCAACATTAAAAGTATAGTTCTTGAGCGAGCCATTTCCAATGCAGATTTCTTTATCTAAAGAGGAGGCATACTTTTACAGCATTTTAAATGCTAATTAATAGACATCACTGGAACTAACTGAAACTACTGATATAGTATTTTTATTTATGTAGTCATCAGGTCATAATCCTGGTAGCAAATGTAGCATATGCAGATCTCTTATGATGAAACAGATAAATGGATGCATTACTGCTGTTGAAGAATTGGTAAGACATAAAGTTCTTTTGGTTTGGTAATATAAATCACAACCCTTGGTCTCCAACTAGATGGCAGGGGCAGCAAGGGGAACCTTGGCTCCCAAGGAAGCAGGCTTGAGGCGGCTTTCCCATCCCATGGGATGGGAAAAGGCTTTGAAATGGGCTTTAAATGCTGCATGTAGTGTCCAGGTGGGGGGCACATGTGGTGATTTAAAGTCTACTGGGCCAGGGAAGCTCTCCTTAGAAAAGCGACTCCTCACACTGCAGTTCCAGGGTGTAGAGTGGATGGGGGCTTTGCCACAGAGCTGTTGGGAGTTTAGTGGAAAGGACAGTGCTGTGAGCCCCCCTGTTCACTTCTCACACCAGTCACCAGTGTGAGAAGCAGGCAGAGTGCTTTGCCCCACTGCTCCATTCCTCCTGGGAATGGGAAGACTGAAGCAGCTCACACTTTCCCTAAAACAGGATCACTCCTGTCTTGGGAAGGCATAAGAACCAGGGGAGAGGGCTCAGTTGCAGATTGAATGTCTGTATTGTCCCCTCACCTGGAATCATTTCTAGCAGTGGAAATTGTCTCGGACGGCCAGGGCCGACTCGAGTTACGCTCGTACGTCAGGGCGGGCTGGTGAATGGAGAGGCAGACACAACTTATTGATTGTAAAAAACTTTACTCACGCCGCTTGCAATCACGACGCAGGTGGTCCGGTCGTTGAAACAACCACACGAGTTGTTCCAGCTGGCGGGGCCCAAGCCAGTTAATCCGTCCGCAATTCGAAGCCGGCAGGGAAAGGGGTACGTCGGGGTTGCGCTCGGTGA
>NW_005842970.1:433814-434364 GCF_000455745.1 Alligator sinensis | reverse complement strand
GCCACGTGTGAATAATTTAGCACTGGCCAATAACGGGGCACAAATTTGCATCCGAATATTGGGAACTCTTTGCACCGTGCATCTCTGTGCTGCAAAGAAGAAATGCATCCTGCAAAGGAAACTGCAAATTGGCGGGAACTCTCCTGCATGCAGGCTCTTAATTGCAGCAGAACACTCTGCTGTGCAAAGGAGCTCTCATGTGGCCAGGAAATTCCATAGTGCCGAGGCACAAAAAATCACTGGGTCGTGACATGCCCCCTTGCCGACGGCACAATTGGAATTTCGGACACATGAGCACATCTTTTGGCTTTCTTGCTTCGGGATGCACTGATCTGGCAAAGCTTTAACAACCATTATATATATATAACATAACTTAATAGACCGGTCTTCTTAATAAATTATAAAACATAATAACTTTAAACATATAACAACAACTGTTGATCATCATCTGATTGGAGAACATCTGCTTGGGACCTTCTTTGTCTAGTAGTTGGTCCGTCCTCTGCTATAACAGACAATGTCAATAAAACACCTAATAAAATGAGAGAAA